>NW_020954611.1:4710010-4724562 GCF_900497805.2 Vombatus ursinus
CTTTCTTTCTTTCTTTCTTTCTTTCTTTCTTTCTTTCTTTCTTTCTTCCTTCCTTCCTTCCTTTCTGGGAGGCAAGATGCCTTTTCCCCAATACAAACTGTTGTTATGGTCAAGTCAGGATCCAGAATCCTCTTCATCTCTGCTTACTCAGAAAGTCACTTTCCTCACCAACCCTGCAATTTCTCTAGCTATGATCCCCTGGTCTTGGGAAGGAATGGCCACCCTCCCACACACTGATACCCCCATCCACACCTCTCTGCTGCCTCCTACTGGCCTCCATAGCCATAATCTTTCCACCTCAACCCCAGTTAATCCTTCACATTTTAGGCTTCCTTTGGGCTAGGATAAATATAAGACGTGAGTTCATTTTGTTATTCATGAAGGACCCTTAAAAGAACTTACTTGCTTTAGAGGAATTTTATTGCATGAGATAACAGATTCAGACAAGGAATAAAAGCACACAAGTCTGACTGCAGAAGTTCCTTTCCTTAGATGAGTCTGTGATGAATGAATACTTATTTTAGGAATATATTCCTTATTTTCAAGATTAATCTTTTAAGATGGTCATGATTATGGAAGAATTATTTTTACTTGTGTAAGAGCATGAGCAGTTATTAAGATACAGAATCTTTTGTTTATCTTATTAATTTTATCTCATTAAATTTCTCTTTTATTTTTGTTTTTTAATTTGAAATGCTGAATAGTATAATGGTCACAATCTCCTGTCTCCACTAGTACTAGAATGCCATCTATAGCGATTAGAACCAATTACACATTGTATTAAAATCTGAACTTTTAATTTGTAGTTAAGGAACATGATTGCCTCCCTGTACTTCTTTCTTTTTAAATTTTAAAGCAATTTTTATTAATTCCTTTTTCAACATCACAATCATTTCCCTAAATATCTCTCCCTCAGCTCCCCTAAAAAAAGCAAAAAAACCCCCCAAACCCCAAAACCCAAACCAACAACCCTCCTCTGTAACAAAGAGAAGTAGTTAAACAAAACCAATAAATATAGTAACTGTTGCCTTTGTCTGGCATAATCAGCATCTGTATCCCCTGACCTTTGGGCTCAATATCAGCTGTTGCATTTTTCTGAGTTCAGTTGCCTTTTTATTCACCTTATTGTAGTCATTGTGTATCCAGTTCTCCTGGTTCTATTTGTTTCATACTGAATCAGTTCATACAAATCTTCCCATGTTTCTTTAGACTTCTCATCTTCATTGTTTCTTAAGGAGAAATGATCCCTTCTTACAAATATGTATTAAGTATTTACTATGTGTCAATCGCTGTACTAGGTACTAGGGACAGAACCACAAAGATCAAAACAATCTCAAAAGGAGCTTACATTCTGTCAGGGGTGAAAAGGGAGATAGGTAGATATAAAATATATACAACATAAATATCAAGTTGATAAATACAAATACATACAAACTAAGTAAATATTAGGTAGTTTGGGAGGAAGGATAGTAGCAATTAGAGGAATAAGGAAAGGATTCATACAGAAGATAGTACTTGAACTACATATGAAAGAAAAAAAGTAGGGCTCTCTGTGACAGGGGTGAGGAAAAAGTTCATTTTATAGCCATAGGCACATAAGACAGGTAATGAAAAAGTATGGGGATAGGAGATGAAGTTGCTTATGAAAATAGAGAAAAGGTCAGATTGGATGGATTGCAGAGGATGGAAAAATACATGAACTAAGGAAGTAGCTGTGTGAATGCACAGAAGGGCTCAGATGGAGAGATGTTGTGAAGGTAAAAATAGTAAGATTTGGCTACTGATTGGAAATTCAGGATAAGGGAGAATGACATAATTAAGGTTATGAACTTGGGAGAGTGGAAACATGTGATCCCTGGGAAAGGGTAGTGGTTATATAAATAATAATTTGATTATTATTAAAGATAATGACTTCAGTTTTGGACATGTTGAGTTTAAGATGTCTCTGGGACATTGACATCCAGTTTAAAATACCCAATAGGCAATTGGCTATGTAGACCTGAACTTCAAAGAATACACTGAAGTTAGATATATACATCTGGGAGCATAAGCTTGTGGAAGTTGATGAGGTCACCAAGAGAGGGAATGGAGGGGGAGAAGAGAAAAGGGCCTAGGATGAAACCTTGAGGACAGTTGGGGGTGTAATAGAGTGCCAGGCATAGAGTCAGGAAGACTCACTTTCCTGAGTCCAAATACAGCCTCAGACACTTACTAGCTGTGTGACCCTGGGCAAGTCAC
Source organism: Vombatus ursinus (assembly GCF_900497805.2). NCBI lineage: Eukaryota > Metazoa > Chordata > Mammalia > Diprotodontia > Vombatidae > Vombatus > Vombatus ursinus. The sequence continues at coordinate 4,712,249 of NW_020954611.1, forward strand.
TTAACATTATCTGCCTTAGTTCCTCATCTGTAACATGAGCTGGAGAAGGAAATTACAAACCACTTCAGTATCTTTGCCAAGAAAACCCCAAATAGGGTCACAAAGAATCAGACATGACTGATACTACTGAACAACAACAAAATGGAAGACATTTTATATAAACTGTTCAAATGTTACATAATAGATGGGCTACCACTTTGTTTTCAGTTTTTCATTTGTATTAATTTTGTGTATATTTTCTTTACACTTATATGTATTCTTGCTGTCTCCATGGCAGAATATAAGTTCCTTAAGGGCAGTCACTATTTTATATTTATCTTGATATGCCCAGTGCCTAGCAGTGTCTGCCCCTAATCAGTGCTTAATAAATATTTATTGACTGACTGATTTGCTACCACAAAAAGTTCTATGAACCTATTTTTCGATATATAGGAGTAATTAGGAATTCCTCTTGTGCTTTTCAATTCTCCTTAGTATCATTCTTATCTAACAAACACTTTGTCACTTACCCCTATTTCTTCCTACCAAAAAGACTTTAATGCTTTAAATGATCTCTTTAAAGATGAGATCCCTATTATGGGGTCCCCTTTGGAATATGGAGAAACTGAGGCTCAAAGATATTGGCAAAAAAGTCATAAATCTGAAAGGGATCTGAGAGAGTACATAGTCTAATTTCCTCAAGGTCTCACAGCCAGTTAGTTAGTAGCAGAGTTGGGTTTAGAAGTCATGTCTTCTGACAACCAGTCCAAGACTGGTAAAATGCCATCTCAGAAGAAAGAGGAGTGGGGAAGCTGAGGATAGGAATGTTAGATGAAAGGGCAGGAGGTCATGAAGGGTACAGAGGAAGAGGATAGGTGCTGCCAAAGGGAGAGAGACAGAGACAGAGACAAAGACAGAGACAGAGAAACAGAGAGAGACAGAGACAGAGAACAGAGAGAGAGAGAGAGAGAGAGACAGACAGACAGACAGAGAGACAGAGACAGAGACAGAGACAGAGAGAGATAGAGACAGAGACACAGGCAAAATGCTATTTGTTTAGGGTGTGTTTTGGTTTTTACTTTATACCAGGTTAGTGGCATATGTGGAATGAGAACCCAGTTCCCTCACTCACTGGCTATGGTCTGTTTCACTACCTAAAATATCTGCACTTCTCCAGAGTGGAAAAACTTTGTTACATTTAAAATAATACAATATGAAATCAGAGGACACTTTCTGATTGTGTGGGATTGCCATGCAATTGAAAACGTCTTCTTTTATCATCAGAATTTGGAATGCTTCTGTCAGTTCCCCCAATGCTTCTATCCAAAGGGTCGCCCATCCCTCCTGTATTCTATCTACTTTTTCCCCTCTGGGAGTTTTTTCCCTGATTTATTTTCTCTCCATCTGCTGCGTGAGGCCCAAGTGGCATGTGGTATACACAGTCCAACTGAAGCTCACATGTCAAGTGGCTGTCCCACTTAATTAGTGGGTCCTAACTCTCATTTCCTAACCTCATTGCAACATTTCCCCCAAGAGCATTGTTGGGCAAGTTAAATAAACCTAATAGGAAGATATCTGATTCCAGTTCTTTTGAAATTCCTGGATCTGCTAATCAAATCATTTTTGTTAATTGGGGATGATGCACTAGGGCTGGCTATGCTCTCTGGATGCAGCTTCTTCTTGTCTTTGAAATTAGAAGGGGCAAGAACATGAGCAGTTATATATAAAAACATGTGTAAGATATTTGGAACTGATATCCTAGAATTGTGGTGTGGGATTCCACCTACCTACTGGGCAATAGACTTGATATTCCTTTTATCCCTTTTGGTGGGCAATAACAGTTTCTTGCTCTAAAATGACATTCCTCTTATTTCTAGAAATCTTTCACCTAGCTATAATTGATAAAGGGAAAGGAGTGGCATGGCATGTAGGATAATTCAGTTCAATTGCAGGGGCAGTCAGACCAGGAGAGAAGTTGATGACCAAGAGGATATTTTGGGTATAGAGCTACAACACCCCAAGAATGAGATGCCCTCAAACATAAAATCATAGGTTTTCAGAGTTGGAAGGGACCTTTCACAATCAAGTTCAACTCTGTTAAAGGTCATTTAGGAACTTGATGGTTAGAACAAGACCCCAGATCTCCTGACTCCTAGACCAGAGCTCTGTCCACTTTAATGCCCAGTATTTCCATAGAATGTAAGATGGAAAATCATATGGTGGAAAAGGCAGTGGACTCGGTCAGAAGACCTGGGTTTGAATTCTGGTTTTGTACTTTATTAGTATGTGACTCTAAACAAATCACTTTACTTCTTGTTGCCTTAATTTCCTCTTCTGTGAAACAAAGGGGTTGGGCTAAATATTAAGTAAAATCTCCTCCAACTCTACCATTCCATAATCCATTTTTTTTATTTTTATGGCCTATGGCTTTGCATATGATATTAATAAAACATGTCTGATCTTAGTTGATGTGTTGTTTGGTTTTACTTAACCATTTTATTTTTCTTATTTCTTTTGATTTTTTTTTAAATAAAGGTTGACTTGCTGAGCAGAGGAGGGGCAATACTCATAAAAAGAAAAAGGGCCAATTCAAATTTAAAATGTAAAAACATTAAATAAAAGTCAGTCTGAGAGGTCCACTTGTTGTTTTGTTATTTCCCAGTCCTTAATAGCTGGTTTGGGGTACTCTGGTATCGGGCCATATGCTCCAGATGACCCTCCTCATACTCCTGTGCTTTGTACATAATGAACACTTAACAAGAGATTATTGATCAGTCAGTCGATGACTTTCATTGTGGGTGATGCCTCATTTTTCTGGATTCTCAAAGGCATTCCATTCTGACTCATGAACACTGGGACTTTGGCAGCAGTGATGGCTCAGCACTGACCCATCAACTGTCTCAGAGAAGGAGTGCTACACTGGAAGCTGGGAGGTCTGCTGCTTACATGCTGTGGGACCGTAGGCACTTACCCTCTCTAATTCTTGATCTTCTTATGTGACTCCAAGGATAATAGAGAAATACTTGACTTGCCTATTTTGTGAGTTTGCTTTGAGACTCAAACTAGGTAATTCATGCCTGTAAGTTCCTTTGTAACCATCAAAAGCTATAGCCCAGGGAGTATAATCAATGTGAAGCAAGGGGGATGCTGCTTCTTCAACCAATGAACTTTCTGGGCTTGTTGGACTTATCATTCCAGCTTAATTTGGGGCATAAACATTCAGTCTAGCACCTTACTCAAAATAATTATAAAAGATGTTCCCTTATGTGAGTTAATGCAGTCTAACCCTGAATAATTTATTAAACATCTACTATTTGCAGGCTTTCCATAAAAGTCATATGATCATAGCTAAGAACTTGAAGGTTTAGTACAATTTCTTAATTTTTACAAGATGAGAAAACTGAGTCTCAAAGATGTTAAGTGACTTGCCCGAGGGCCCAAAGGTAATTGGTGGCAAGGTCAGGATTCAAACCAAGACCCTTAGATTCCAAATCTAGTCCTCACTTCTCTAAACTCTATCCCTAGTGCAAGTGCGTCATTGTGCCATAGTAATGTCTCCTATATTCTCAAAGGCCCTGCCAGGGGAGCACAACGTCTGACAGGCCCTGTCAAGTAGTAAAACACAACTAGGTTCTGATCAGTATGAATAATGAATCCTACGAAGTAATCATGTGTATTTGAATTCATAGTATTTGAAGTTAAAATTATGTAGAATATAGTAACTAGTGAAATAGCGAGGTGGCACAGAGCACTGGGCCTGGAGTCAGGAAGACTTGAGTTTAAATTCAGTCTCACACACTTACTAGCTGTGTGACCTTGGGCAAGTAACTTAACCCTTAGGAAACCCTCAGTTTCCTTGTCTGTAAAATAAGCTGGCAAACCTCTAGTATCTTTACCAAGAAAACCCCAAATGGAGTCATGAAGAGTCAGACATGATTGAAATGACTGAACGATAATGTGATCACTAGTTCTAGACTAATTGAAATATTCAGTACAAATTCTAATAATGTGACTACTTCACAGGGATTCATTATTCACAATAACAGGGATCTAATAGTACTTTGAACGTAACTCTAGTTAAGGACTGCCATTAAAGGGGCAGCCTGGATAATGAAACAACTATTTACTGAGGACTTACTGTCTCTCAAGCACTATGCCAGATACCGAGTATACCAAGATAGATGTGACACATGCGAAGCTTTCAAGAAATTGTGTGGTCCTGGGCAAGTCATTTAACCTTTCTCTGCCTCAGTTTCCTCAGCTGTAAAATGCAGATAATAATAGCCCCTACATCCCAGGGTTGTTGTATGGGTCAAATGAGATAATATTTGTAATGCATATAGTACAGTACCTGGCACATGGTAGGCACTCTATAAATGCTTATTCCCTTCTCTTTTCCTCTCCATCTCTCTATGCTTTAGTTTCTTCATTGGTAAAATGGGAATATTGCTGCTTGTGACAACCTCTCTTCAAGGTTCGTGAGAAGCCCAAACTGAATCGTGTATGTAAAGTCATTTTAAAACTCTAAAGCCCCAGACAATTGTCAGATGGAGAGCCACAGCTTGTTTGCTTGGCTGTTGTCATTGTAGTCGGATAGAGAGGCTGCCATCTGGGTTTGGAGAGGCACCTCACCAGAAGGCTGGGCACAAGTTGATAATGTCTTGTGGCTAGAGTTGTCCACAAGGTTGTGGAGCAGGGTTGTAATCTGTATTAGTGAAGGGAGCAATTGTAATGATGAAGTCATGGTTCATAGAGTCATAGCATCATTGTCTTAGAGTTGAAGGGTCCTGAGAGGTCATCGAATCTTACCAGCTCATTTTACAGATAAAGAAATGGAGAATTAGCAAGGCAAAATGTGCTCAAGGACACACAGGGAGTAAGTGACAAAGACGGGATCTGAACCTAGGTCCTCTGGTTCCAAATCCAGTGTTGTTTCCAATGCCATGAGCATGATGTGCAGCCTCCAATAATCTTTTGAAATATTAAAGATTGTGCAAGCAAGTCATTTATATCCTCAAAATTAGTTATCCAGCTAAGGGCTAGAAAATTCTAGGGTTTTGTTCTTCCTTCTCTCTTCAGTTATTTTTAAATGATCATCATTTCGAACATAGAAAATACTGCAGATCCATCCAATTAGATTGTAACAAGGTAGCAACTTCTTGCGTCTTCTTCTTTGATTATAATACATGCACAAATGCCCACACCGGAATTCTATTGTTTTAGATTTGAACCGATAAGGAGTTGGGGGGGTGGGGTGGGGCAGAGACATAATGGAGATATTAATTAAATTAATGTGACAGTGATGTACAAATAATGAAAGTCTATTTTCTGAAAGCCCATGTGATTTCTGCTCCTGATTTTTGCTAATTAAGCTTGTGTCCACATATGCCCCCTTTCAGGAAGCTTGCAGCGCTCAGTGAATTGATTTCATTGGAGGCAACAGATGCCGCTGATCTGGCCCATTCTTTTTTCTCCAGCAAAATGACTGCCTAGAAGATAGAATAAATTTTCCCTTAACAGCAGTACTATGGTTGTCTCATCATGAGGCAGCTTTAAAGAATTAGGGTTGCCACATTTTGGTATTTCTGTGATCTTAAGTTTTATGATAGTTATTCTTTGGTCCTGTCTGGTTGTTGCTTATTAATTAGTCCATACCAGATAGAGTGCTGCATTTGGAGTCAGGAAGATCTGGGTTTGAATCCCATCTCCAGCTGTGTTACCAGCTGTGTGACCATGGGTCAGTCACTTAGCTTCTCTAAACATCAAAGAAATCTCTATTAAATTATTGATCTATTTTGTTTTGGTTAATACCCATTTCTTTTGTTTTGTTTTGTTTTTGTTTGGCTGGGTTTTGTTTTTGTTTGTTTGTTTTGTTTTTGGTGAGGCAATTGGGGTTAAGTGACTTGCCCAAGGTCACACAGCTAGTAAGTGTCAAGTGTCTGAGGCCGGATTTGAACTCAGGTCTTCTTCACTCTAAGGCTGGAGCACTATCCACTGTGCCACCTATCTGCCCTGATACCCATTTTTTTAGTCATCATCGTTGTTGTTGTCATTGTTGTCTCCTCATGGTCATTGTTCTCCTCCTCCTTCTCTGCCGCCTCCTCCTCCTCCTCTGTCTTTGTATGTCAGAACTAGATAGGACTTAATCATACTTGCTCCCTTGATGCATGTAGATGTCCTTGGCCAAAATCTGATTCATAGTTATAGCTCTTACAATTTCATAGAATCAGTAGGATTTAGAGAAAGAAAGAACCTTAGAAATAAATCAGTTAGTGCACCCCCTCATTTTACAGGTGAGGTAAGTGAGACCCAGAAGATGGCACAGTAGGAGAATTGGAATTTGACTTCTTCTCGTCTTCTGACTCCAAATTCATTGCTCTTTCTACCATGCTATCTGACTTTGCCATGACCAAATACATACAAGATAACAAGTAGGCAACTTTTTAGAAGGGAGTGAATTTAATAATATTCTAAGGATATGGGGAATCTTGGTGGCACAGTTGGTGAAATGCTAGTCCTGAAGTCAGGAAGATTCATCTTCCTGAATTCAAATCTGGCCTCAGACACTAGCTGTGTGACCCTGGGTAAGTCACTTAACCCTATCTGTCTTAATTTCTTCATTTGTAAAATGAGCTGGAGAAGGAAATGGCAAACCACTCCAGTGTCTCTGCCAAGAAAACCCCAAATGGGGTCATGGAGAGTCAGACATGACTGAAAATGACTCAATGACAACAACAATAACAACAATTCTAAGGATATAACTTTTTGAAGAGCTGCATCATATATTGCATGCATGTGATTGGGATTACAACTCTCTGCCTCCTTGGTAAAAGTACTTCATTAAACACCTAATCCCTTTATTCCCTCTTCCTTTTGATTATTAGGAAGAGACATCTTTTAAGACAATATATCTTATAATAAGAATAACCAAGTAGTAAGCAAAGGGAGTTCAAGAGAGAATCACATACTGAGAAACACTTGAAGAAAGAGCAGTGTGCTTCCCCTGAGCTTATGAGTTCTTAACCTGAAGTCCACGTTTTCAATGGATAGATTTCAGGGGGTTTATGAACTTAGATGTGAAAAAAAATACATCTGTATTGCTACTAACCTCCAACTCAGTATTTCCTTCAATTATTTAAAAATATTATTCCAAGAAAGAGTCCATAGCTTTCACCAGACTCCCAAAGGGTTCCATGGGTATAGTAATGATTTATATGCCATTTATCTGGTGACCAGAATAGGTAATGTAAGAGAAACTTTCTTTTCAGTCTTTTTAAACATTATACCTCTATACATTCGACAGTCTTAACTTATTGAGCTGTTTGCAGTCCCTCACATTGAACATTCCGTCTCCCATCTCTGTATCTTTGTACTAGGTATGCCCCCTGTCAGGAATGCTCTTCCTCCTCACCCCGGCTCTTAGAATCCCCAGCTTCCTTCAAGACTCAATTTGAGTGCCACCTTCTACAAGAGACCTTCCCTGAACCCCACAGCTACTAGCTCCATTCCCTCTAAAAGCTACTTTTGATATGTGACCTGTATAGATACATCCATATGCACACAATACAAATAACTTACATTAGAATGTAAGATCATTGAGGGCACCCTTTTCTTTGTACCCCCAGGACTTAGCACAATGCACTTATCACTTAGCACATTGTAAGTACTTAACAAATACTTTTTGATTGGTTGATCAATTACCAAATGAGCTACAGGGTGATGAACTTTTCAACCACAACAATTTTGAAGACCATCTACTGAGTTAAAGAGGCATCATAACCATGGAGAGAGTGCTTACCCTGATGAAATGAAACATCCATAATATATTTAAAGGAGTAACATTATTGTTAGGTAGGAGTGGTAAAGATCATAGCAGTCCCACTGATGATGATGGTAGTAGAGGTAATAAAGACAGCATGTAGCTCTCTTTCTTACAACATGTCTAGAAGGTAGAGTCAGAAGAATGGGATTTGGACATCTGACATTTACTTAAGCAGTATGACCGTACATTATTTTCTTCACTTCTGTAGGCTCTATTTCATCATCTCTTAAATGGGAAAAACAATACTTATGCTGCCTGTGCCATAGGATTATTGTGAGAAAAGTAGTTTGCAAATCTTATGTCACTATATAAGCATGATAATGAGAATTATGAATATTACTATAATTATTACATTGGTAATGGTGGAGGTTGTGCTGGTGATGGTGATCATAATGACTGTGATGATGATCTTCCTAAGTTTATTTGTTATTTTTTATTTCCTTAGAGATTTAGGGGGACTTCTCACCACTTTTCTGTGTACCTCTGGGGAGTACTGAGTATGTAGTTTGCCTGTATTATTAACAAAGCAATTGACAGAGTCTCTCATGCTATATTTATGGATGAAATGTAGAGATGTGGGCTAGATCAGCACTTTTTAAACTGTGGGGATTACAACCTATAGTTTAAGAAGCACTGAAGGGGTCATGAGTGGAAAAAGTTTAAGAAGTTGGGGCTAGAGGATAGTATATTAAAGTGTATTTGGGACTTGATGAATAACTGGATTCAAAGAGTAGCCACTCACTAATGGCAGATAGATGGTGTAGTGGATAGAATACTAAACCTGGAGTCAGGGAGATCTAAGTTCAAATATAACCTCAGATACTTCCTAGTTTTGTGATCCTAGACAGGTCACTTAACCTCTGCTTTAGTTTTCTCATCTGGAAAATGGGGATAATAATAGTACTACTCAAAGCTGTTGTGAGGATCATATGAGATGATACTTGTAAAGTGCTTTATAAACCTTAAAATGCAATGCTTTTGTTGTTGATGTTGTTGTTGTATTCCATCTTGGAAGTCCCCAGGTAAGTACCTTAGGGTTCTATGCTTAGCTCTGTCATGTTTGAAATTTTTATTGATCATCTAGATAAAGATATAAATAGAATGCTTTTCAAATTTTCAGATGACACAAAGTTAGGAGAGATGATGAGTTAAAATCCAAATGTGAGCTAAGTGGGCCAGAATTTGGACTAACTTGGATAGGACACAAATTCATAGTGATAAATATAAAATCTCAAATGGGTTAAAAATTTACTTCACCAGGACAAAATAGGACAGACAGCATTTTTTGTTGAAAGAATATAGAGAGGACTTTTGGGAGCCAAGATGGTTGGAATAAACAGTAAATCACCATAACTCTCCCATATTCACCTCCAAACAACCATAAAAGAGTGCCTCAAAACAAATCCTGGGGGCAGATAAGTGGCACAGTGAATAGAGCTCTGGCCTTGGAGTCGAAAGACCCGAGTTCAAATCCAGCCTCAGACACTTAACACTTACTAACTGTGTAACCCTGGGCAAGTCACTTAACACCAATCACCTCACCAAAAAGCAATAAATAAATAAATAAATAAACAAATCCTGGAACAATAGAACCAGCAAAAAGATGTGGTGAAACAATCTTTGGACCTGAGAAACTTGAAAGATTGGCAGGAAAGGTCTATTTCACTCAGGTAAAAGGGGAGCACAGTCCAAGACAGGAAGCATCCTAGCAAGCCAGCAGCAAGTCCCACCTCAGCAAACCAGTGGTCTATCCTGAGCCCCAGTGTGGTGGAGCAGACAAATGCCAACACCATGACCCCCCATGTGCCTCAGTATAGCCAGGGGAACTGGCAGACTCCAGCTCTGAGAACCACCATGTACTTCAGCATTGCCTCAAGCAAACAGGCAACCTCCAGTGGCTAGATATCTACATGCTTCAGTGTAGCTCTGGGGAAACAGGTAGACTCTAGCAGCCAGACTGCCAAGTGCTTCAGTGTTTCCCCAGGGAAATTCATAAACACCCCACTGGGCTTAGCATATGCCAGACATCAGCACTAGGACCCTGGCTCAATACCAGGTAAGCTGCCAGACCCCTACAGTCTCCAGCAGCAGCAGCCAACACCCCATTCCCTCAGCATAGTACTAGACACCTGAGTCCCCTGTTGGCCTCAGAGCAACATCAGTACAGCACCAGGTAAACAGCTAGGGCCTGCAGCCCCTGGTACAAGAAGCCTGAGACAGTGTCCCTACTACCTCAGGAGCAGAGCTCCAATTTAAAAGAAAGGAAAAAGACAGAAAAAAAATGAGCAAACAGCAACAACAACAACAAAAGAATCTGACCATAGGAAGTTATTGTGGTGACAGAGAAGATTAAGGCACAAAATCAGAAGACAACAATGTCAAAATATCTATGGGCAAAACCCCCAAAGAAAAATAAGAAGTGGTCTCAAGCCCAGAAAGAACTCACAGAAGAACTCAAAAAGGAGCTTTAAAATCATATGAGAGAGGTAGAAGAAAAATTGGAAAAGAAATAGGAGTGTTGCAAGAGAATTATGAAAAAAGAGTCAACAGTTTGGAAAAAGAAAACAACTACTTAAAAAGTAGAATTGGCCAAATAGGAAAGAAAGTATAAAGCCTAATTGAGGAAAATAACTCCTTAAAAGTTAGAATTGGGCAAGTGGAAGCTATTGACTTTGAGACATCAAGAATCAATCAAACACATTCAAAGTAATAAAAAAAAGAAGAAAATATAAAATACCTCATGGCAGAAACAACTGACCTAGAAATAGATCCTGGAGAGACAATGTCAGAATCATTGGACTACCTGAAAGCCATAATCAAAAAGAGGACCTGGAAAGCATCTTTCAAGAAATTATCAAGGAAAACTGCCCTCATATTCTGGAACCAGAAGGCAAAATAGGCATTGAAATAATTCACCAATCATCTCAGGAAAGAGATCCCAAAAGCAAAACTCGAAGGAATAATATAGCCAAAATTCAGAACTATCAGATTAAGGAAAAAATACTGCAAGTGGCCAGAAAGAAACAATCCAAATATTAGGGAGTCGCAATCAGGATTACACAGGACTTAGAAGCTGCAACATTAAAAGATCTGAGGTCATGGGACATGATATTCCAGAGAGCAAAGGAGCTAGGACTACAACCAAGAATCACTTACTCAGTGAAATTAAGCATAATACATCAAGGTGGAAAACGGTCATTCAAATGAAATAGAAGGATTTCAAGCTTTCATAAGGAAAAGACCAGAATTAAACCAAAAATTTGATCTCCAATATCAAGACCCAAAAGAAGCATAAACAGGTAAACCAAAAAAATAAGGGATTCAATAGAGCTACACTGTTTACATCCCTACATGGGAATTCTAATTCTTAAAAATTATATCCCTAATATTACAGCTAGAACAAATATACATATAAGGTAAGGGCATAAGGTGAATTTGAAGGAATGACATAAAAAATAATTAAGGGATGAGAAAGAAGAGCACAATAGGTGCAGAAGGAAGGGAGAAGTAGAATGGAGGTGATTATTTCACATAAAGAATCTCAAAAGACATTACAATGGAGGGGAAGATGGGAGGGCAGGCAATGGGCATCAGTTGAATCTTACTTTCATCAGAATTGGCTCAAAGAGGGAATAATATACACAATAAATTGAATATAGAAATCTGTCTTACAAGACAAGGAAGTAGGAGGGGAGGATATTATATAAAGGTGGGGGGACTGACAGAAGAGGGGGCAGATTGGAGGAGGTGGTAGGCAGAAACAAAACACAGGTGAGGATGGAGAGGGTGAAAGGAGAGAGAGGACAGACAGGAAGAAAAATAGGATGGAGGGAAATACACAGTATCGATAACTGTGAATGTGAATGGGATGAACTATCTCATAAAACAGAAGCAGATAACAGAGTGGATCAAGAACCAGAATCCTACAATATGTTGCTTACAAGAAACACACTTGAAGCAGAGAGACACCCACAGAGTAAAGGTAAGGGACTGGAGCAGAATCTGTTATGCTTTAGCTGATGTAAAAAAAGCAGGGGTAGCAATACTGATTTCAGACAAAATAAAAGCAAAAAATAGACCTAATTAAAAGAGATAAGGAAAGAAATGACATCTTGTTAAAAGGTACCATAGACAATGAAGCAATAGCAATACTAAATATATATCCATCAAGTGGCATAGTATCCAAACTCTTAAAGGAGAAGTTAAGTGAGTTACAGGAAGGAATAGCAAACTATACCAGTGGGGGATTTCAACTGTTCCCTCTCAGAACTAGATAAATCTAACCAAAAATAAACAAAAAAGAAATTAAGGAGTTAAATAAAATATTAGAAAAGTTAGATACGGCAGACCTTTGGAGAAAACTGAATGAGAACAGAAAGAAATATACCCTTTGAGATATTTATGCCTTCCTTCATAGAGATAAACTTGGTAAACCTTAAAGAACTATATAAATGCCAGCTATTGTTTTCTTCTTCTTCTTCTTCTTCTTCTTCTTCTTCTTCTTCTTCTTCTT
>NW_020954611.1:4724572-4727074 GCF_900497805.2 Vombatus ursinus
CTTCTTCTTCTTCTTCTTCTTCTTCTTCTTCTTCTTCTTCTTCTTCTCCTCCTCCTCCTCCTCCTCCTTCTCCTCTTCCTCCTTCATCATCATCATTATCACTACTCTAGATACTTGATAATTTTTAAAAAATATTTCTAACTTAATTTTTTTTATTTCTCTTCTCTAATCTCTGTTTTTTTTTCATTTGGGAGGCATTCTTCCTCCATTAAGTAAGGGTCATATCATGGACATAGCTAATGTTATATAGATTGGTGTATATATAGGCTCAGAAAGGAAAACCTCTATTCCCTTCCCTCCCCTTCCTTTCCCTCCCTATCCCTCTTCTTTTCTTCCCTCCTCCTTTTCTTTCTCTCTTCTTTCCTCTTTCCCTCCTCCCCTGCCTTCCTTTCTCCTTCCTTCCTTTCGTTTTGTTGGAAGAGTATTTTGGTCCTTGAAGAGTTAATTGCTCATATTCTCTTTGGATAACTTTATTTTTTCCTTTATCACAATACTGACATATATGGAATCAATCCTTTTTATGAAGAAAATAATCCCTCCTCATCTTTACCCTATTTAACAGTAGTCCCTGAGGAAAAGAGGATAATTCCCATTCATTCATAATGGTTTTCATCTGCAAAGATTGCTTAATCTTGTCAACCGTTTCCCGGTTAAGAGTTGGGCATATTCTTTCTGTCACATATTAGGTTTTAATGCCAATGCTGCGTGGATTTGTCGGTGCATTAACTTTATAGCCTTGCCCCTCTAAAAAGGAATCACCCAATGTTGCCATCAAGGCACCATCTCTGTTTGATTGAAGCCCAGCCACCGCACAAGAAAAACGGGCTGTTTAAAAGCTAGTTAAACATCACATAAATTATCCAAATTCTTTGCTGAAGATTGCTTGCATCCTCCTGTCCTTTCTAAATGCCACAGAAGGAAACTCCAGCGGTCATTTGCACACCCTGTATCTTCTTCATGCCATCCCCCTGAACCCCTGGTGCAGAATTGAAGCTGAGGTCCTCCCCTGCCCCCCAGATCCCAGAGAGTAGATTTATTGTATAGGCAAAGTGTTTGACAAACTGCATTTTTTTTTCTTTATGGGTCACCTGTCTTTGCAATATTCTTACCCCTAATTAAATCTTTCACTTCCTTCAACCAGGGATTAAGGGCTTCCAGAGGAAATCTATGCACTTCTCCTACCCAATCTACTCTCCTTAAAGGAGATAGTTTTCCTATTTACAATAATAATAGTAACATTCACATTTACATGGTGCTTCATGGTGACAAAATGTTTTACATATATTTTCTCATTACAACCTCATTATAACCATTGAAATATAGGATTTGGATTTTCAAAGGACCTTAGAGTTATGTCTATTTGAATCCCTGCATTGGAATTTGGGTTACCCCAGAAATGTTAAATGATTTGCCATAGGTCATACATCAGTTTGAACCTAATTCCTTTGACTCCAAATTCAAGGCTCTTTCAATCAGTGTTTCTGTAAGTGAAGCTCACTGTCGTTAATACAGAGGCTCAGATGTTACAGGCAGTATGTGGTGAGAACAGTGAAAAAGTAAGGGCATGGAGTGTGGTGAAAGTCAGGTTGGGGAGGGCTGGAGTTGGGTCTGGGGAAGAAGAGAATTAAAAGACAGAAATAAAAACAAGAACTGGTAGGCATGGTTGAGAAAAAAAGCAAGAGGTGAGATGGATGGGGGTGGGAGGAACCCGTACCAATCCGACAATTGAACCATCATTAGTCTTATTTCTCATCTATGATTCAGGATTGGACAGCCTTCTTTTCTGATCCTTGATGATATCTTTTCTGTCCTTTCATGGGAACAAATCATTGACGGTAATGTGTTACAGACTATGCCCACCTGATGTCACTCCCTTGTCCTTCCAATCTCCCACAGTTCTGATTCTTCTGAGATTGTGATGTTCCATGATCCATAGCCACATAGCTTTATCGTAAGAATTCATCAATGTGTCAAAGAACTATTATGTAGGTGTGGTAATTCCCTCCACCAAAGCAGATGGTCACCCATCTGTAACTTAGCAGATAAATCTTGAGAGTTGCCTGAAGCTCAAGGAGGTTAAACATTTGGTCACTCTGCTCCTAGATGTCAAAGGTAGGAATCAAACCCAGATCTCTCTGAATCCAACTCTGATATTCTATTTAATATGCTACCATGCTGCATATAACAAATATTTTAAAACAGTGATGTGGTCAATTTTCAGGTATTTAGGGAAAAGGGAATATAACAAAAATAAAAATGGAAAGATGATTATGCCATAGAGAATATTGATATTAAAAAGTTCTGGGGTTCTTGGGGGTGCTGGTCAGGGAACAATTTGAAATAATTGAAAATGGCTGTGTAATTCCCCAAAGGTAATCCCATCTATGCTTTGCCTTCTATTCAATCTACGCTCAACTCATTGTCCATTTGCAATTCTTTTCCAAGATACACATACACACACACACACACACACACACACACACACACACACACACACACACA
>NW_020954611.1:4727084-4738613 GCF_900497805.2 Vombatus ursinus
ACACACACACACACACACACACACACACACACACACACACACACACATACATAGATGAATTCAATGGGCTAGCCTTCCAATTGCATGTTATAATCTAAGCCAAACATTCTCAAAATATGGTCTAGGGATCCTTGTGGTCCCCTTGAACCTGACAGAGAGTTCACAACATCAAAACTATTTTTATGAAAAATCAAGATATTTTAATTTCTTATATGGAAAAATATTGATAAATATAACCAACATAAACAAATGCTGTGTGTGTGGGTTCTCAATAATTAAGAGTGCAAAGGGGTTGGGAGACCAAAAAGATTGAGAACCACTGGTCTACAAAGTAGTCTTCGTAGTCTACTTGTTTTTGCCTGTTTGGTTAATCTCGTGAATGGGTTTTGAATATCATTGAGGAGACCCTGTAGTATTCTGGAGCTTGATGCCATCAGCACAATAATAATAAAAAATCATTTACTACAGGACTTTGTTTACAGGCTGAACTTTGAACAAGATCTTCAGGACAATGCCAATTACTTTTGCAAGGATATGTCTCATAGTCTTATATCTTGTTTGGTACTGATAACTGGAGTTTGTGTGAGAAAAGTTGAACCTCTTAAGAAGTGACGCCTGTATGTGAGACGCTTTATTAGAGTAGAACTTCTAAGGTGACATTTTAATCTACTGCATCAGACACTTTTGTAATTAGTAAATAAGGATCTTTTTTAAAAAATTAAACAAATATTTGTTAGGCATCTTTCGGTCAATGTGTGACTGTTAAGATGGGTTCTGTTGTAGAAAGTTGTGGAAATCTCCTTGCTCTCTTCTTAGAAATTCCTCCAAGATACCCTTGATACATGGGCAGACTGTTCTCATAAGAATTTTATAGAGATGATAAGGTAGGTATAGAAGTCAACGGGGCTGATATTTTGTTCACCTCTTGGGGTTAAAATACTTTGTGGTTTTTACATATTTCTTTAAAATTTCTTACCTTAGTGCTTAAAAAACTGTGTCTGCTCTAGTATGCATTTCATTTCTGTGTACTTACTCTGGTCCAGCTGTTCCTTCAAATTTTGATTTGTTAGCACCATTTCCATTTCTTCATAACCATATTCAGGGGTGGGGAACTTGTAGCCTCAAGGTCATTTGGCCTTCTAGGCCATAGATTCCCCACCCCTGTAAGGCATGAGAGTCCAAATGCGGTGGTTCCACTATCATCATCATGAAAGATGAAAGTACAATTGTGGTAATCCTAGAAAATATGTTCTATTTTGAAATGATTTGTTGTCTTTCTCTAAATTCTAATGCTCTTAGTATTAGCAGGTCATATGCTCATCCTCCTGTAAACTTATTTTATCCTCTGCTATTTAGTGAAACATCAGTATTCCTAATTGAATGCCATCCTCTTCTGTTATGTTCTAGAAATACACAGGTACTTTAAACGTGGGTTAACTTCTGCTTGTCTACTTGCTTGGCAGGAAAATATAATGCATTCTGGCTAAGAAGATTTATGGGATCTTTTGGTTTGTTCATTGAGGTAACTATTTTATCGTGATTAAACTTTTCTTTTTCTTTTCTTTTTTTCTTGCTGAGGGAATTGAGGTTAAGTGACTTGCCCAGGGTCACGCAGCTAGTAGGTATAAGTGTCTGAGGCCGGATTTGAACTCAGGTCCTCCTGACTCCAGGGCCAGTGCTCTATCCATCTTGGTTAAACTTCTCTAATGTTCTTTCTACACTGCTTAACATAGCACCAAGCACTAGCATATGCTTAGCATAGGTTTTTTGATAGTGTTGTTGGTGTCTTTAAAAAATTTCCTAAAGCTAGAAAAATGAACCAGAAGTTTAGAGAGACTTAAGGAAACTTAGACAACCCCTTCACTTCACAGAAGCCTGGAGAGGTATAAGTTGCTGGAGGATGCATAGGTAGGAACTAGCAAACTTGAGAACTAGCGAACAGGTCTCTTTCCACTTCATGGCCTCTCATAGAATCTCAGAGTTTAAAGGAATGGCTGATAGAATATCAGCTTCTTGAGGATAGGAACAGTTTCATTTTTGCCTTTTTATCCTTAAAACCTAGTGTAGAGCCTGGCATATAGTAGACAATTAATAAATGCTGTTTGATTAATTAATTAGAGGTCATTTGTTCCAACTCCTTACCTAAAGCTCTGTCCATTTTTCCTTTGTCCTAGAAGAAATTGACCATAACTTAGAATCATATTCACTCATTGATACTAATAACAATAAATACTCTATTATAGATGGTAGCAAATATTCATGCTTTCTTTGGTTTATTCATTCTTTCACTCATTCAAGAACATTAAATATTCAATACTTCAGGGATGTGATTTTGTCTATGTGGGGACTCCTGCTAATGTAGATTATAAACCCCTCTGTAAATTAGCAGATAATCTTTGAGGTACAATGTACAAATACTTCATCACAGTGAAGACATTTTGATGCTAAACATCTCTGAACTTGACAAGGCTGGTTCTTGGAGGATAGACTTCAGTTACTCAAAGCTTTGACAACTTAAAAGGACCTTTTGGAGCTTGCAATTTGTTACAGGCTTCAGTTTGATCATCTGTGAAATAAGAGGATTGGTCTCATTTCTATGTGACCTTTATTGGAAGTCAACGATAGTCAACATTTATTTAGGTACCTATTATGTGTAGTGCTCTATGTTAGGGATTAGGGACGGGAAAGATGTGAGGATAAACAGAACATGCCATGTCCTTGCTCTCAAAGAATTTTTGATCTAGAAAGGGGGAGAAAGAAATATACACAAATAACTAATAGTTAAAATTAGGATATAAGTTCATAAAAGGAATTTAAAGTGTTATGAGACTAAATGGAAGGGAGGTCTTTGACTTCTTTCCCTTTCTTTTGCAGGTGAGAGAGCTGAGGACTTGATATTAAAACCAAGGTCACTGAGGTTAGAACTGAGCTTCAAACCCAAGTTGTCTTACTCCTCAGCCAGGACTGTTTCCAACATACCACATAACTCTTCCCCTAACCATAAATTCTACCCAAACGAAGATGGAACCAAAGATCCCTTTTTGTGCAATAGAGCCCAAATGAATTTTGCTTTTCCCTCATACATCAACTGTTCCCAACCCCTCAAATTCCCATGAGTCCACTTGAGTCCCTTGACTTAAGTCTATCCTCCAGGTTTCTTTTCACACGCACACTGTCCCTACAGGGTAACTTTCTCCTTGTTTCATTGAACACCACTCTTCAGTCGACTTTGGGGAGAGCCTCCAAAATGACTGAAGACTCCACACTGTCCAGTAACTCCTGATGAAGGGATCAATCAGAAATTCATAAAGCATTTCTTTAACTGCCGAAAAGAATTCCCAACCTTCCTTTCATGTATGTTAGAATCAATGCTAAGTTTCAGAGACAAAGCTGCGATTGTGGCTGTCACCCAACAATGACATATTTCTTTTCTTCTCTTAAATTCTCGGGCTCATTCTGTATAAGAGGGCAATTTGTCTGTCAGGCAGGCAAAACAGGGTCCGCTCCCTGCCCTCATTAAACTGACAGCACTGTTATTAGCAGTAAACGAAGCCAACCTGCAATGAATTTAGGCACTGTTTTATGGCGAGTGCCAGGGAGATTTTTTCAGTAATTAATTTGATAAATATATTAATTATGAATTGAGTTGACAGTACAATCAGATTGTCAGCCTTCCAGACAGCCTCTTGTGATAAGTAGCTTTGTGATGAAGTGGTAGGATTTCAAGTCCTGTCATCCAGCAGTGTCAGTCCCTTATCACCATCCTGGCCATTCATTCTGTAATTTCCTGTGCGTTGTAATTAAATGGTGGCTTTCTGATTGGAAGTGACTTCTCAAACTTAATCTCTCTTTCTCTCAGAATATGGTGGGGGAAGGGGGGGAAAAGGAGCCCTTTGTTTCAGGGGCTTTTTAATGTTAAGAAGCAGCTTCCCCCCAACTCCCCCCATCCCCTTCTGTCTGTCCCTCCTGCTTTTTCTTCTTTAAATGCTCCTATCTAGCCATTGTGCTGGGTAGGTCAGGAATTGGCTAGATTACCTAGAAACCTTCCAGGAGGCCAGACAATGGTGCTCTGCCTTCACTGACTCAAACAGCTTGGTGTAATGAAAAAAAAAAAGAAAGAAAAAAGACTGGTTTCAGAAGCAGAGAGAGGCCCTGGGTTTCTAGTTCAAGGCCAGCTACAAACCAGCTGTTTGAGTTCTGAACAAGTGATTTCTCCCTCAGGTCTCAGTTTCCTCCTCTGTAAAAAATGCAGGAACTGGACTAGATGGTTTTAAAAGTCTTCCTCAGCTATAATGTACTATAGTGATAGCAAATATGCAGGCTTTGTGGTCTGGAGACTGAAGGAAGGAGGAAGGGAGGCAGTGGGCAGACCCAGGGGATGTTGCATTTATGGGACAAGGGTCATTCAGGGAACTTCTTGCCAGCTTCCCTCTCCTCCTCGAATGAAATTAATTATGAACACTGCCTGAGGTCATTTGGCTCCAGAGATACATGTCAAGATAAAATATTTCAGAAACACTTATATTTAATAATTTAATACAATGGTTAGCATTCAGGTACAACAAAAAGAATTACTGGTAATCACAAATTTAAAGGAGGAAGGAAACCAGGCAAAGTGAATGTGGGGATGGGATTGAAAACAATCAGGAATCCACATTGGAACCCAATTGGATGCAAGGCCTCATTTCAAGGGAGGCCCATGGTGAGGGGCTAGTGGCCTTGGCAAAGGAACAATCCTTCCCTGGGCTTTCACTTCAAATGGTGCTGCTTTTGTTTCCACTAAATTACATTCTGAACCAACTAAGGCTGTGGAGGCCACGTGAATATAAGCATAGTCAAAGTTGTCTGCCTGGGAGGCTTTGGAGCTGACTAAGCCTAGAAAGAGTGAGGATTCCTACAGTCACCAGCCTCTAACACAATGTTTGGTTGAAGATGGAGGGCCTTTTTCAGGAGTGAAGGGAAGGTGCTCAGCAGGGGTGGCCAGCACCACAATTAATATGGCGGTGACTGTGACCAATTGACCAGGAGTTTATGTCAGGGTGTTGCTCTGGAAGTAGGGCTCTTGTTTTCTCCCAGTGATGATCTCCCCTTGATGTTCCTTCAGGCCTCATAAGCCATAACAAATTTGTTGATTTGTTGTCAATAAAATGATCTGTTCTGTGAAGTTTGGATTCAGTCAGAGGGCTGTACTTGAGGACCTAGAGGGCCACATGTGGTCTTGAGGTGGCAGGTTCCCCACTCCTGTACTAGGCAGATGGACTAAACCAGGTTAAGGGTAACTGACAGGCCTCAATACCTTTGGTGAGTTGGGGGATATCTACCCCAAGCATGTGAGGACTTCCCTTAGCAAAATGGGTGAATAAGAATAATTGTTTCAATGGTTGTGAAAGCAACTGAAACAGGTGCCATGGAGTGCTTAGAGCGTGGTTAGACATAGAAGATGCCAAGGTCATCCACTGCATCCTGGGCCATCACCAGTCATCCTGACTTTTGTCTTGCCACTAGACTTTGATGACTCTGGAAAAAAAAGTGAAGTTGATGACTTTGTACAATTCTGCCTCACTTAAACCCAATTCACAGGTGAGTCAATACATCACCCGGTGATGTGACTGGTCCTCTTTGAAACAAAAGACAAACAGCAACACATTGATTGACAGATGAGTAAATGGAGGCTGAGAGGGGTTCAGAAAGTTGCCCAGGGTCACACAACTAGTGTCAGAGGTGGGATGTGAACTTAGGTCTTCCCAGTTTCAGTACCAGACCTCCATCCACTATGTCACACCATTGTGTTCTGAGCACAGCAACCAGACCTTGTCTCATGTAGGACCTTAATGTAAATGGTAAGAGCAGAAACATTGACTGTAAGAAGGCCAGGTAGGTTTTTGTTAGTACAAAAAAAATAAGGATTCTAGGATGGACCCTTGTCTCACTGTCCCCCTAGAGTCAAGGCTTTCTCCAATATGGAAATGTCCCAATGAATAGGGAAAAACGACATAGTTGGTTCTCTGGATTCCTTGTTAAAATCTGGATATTTGGTACTCTTCAGGCAAAATAACTATTATTTTCCAATGTACTTTTCTTCCTGATGTTTTGTTATGCTTTGCACCCACAGAACCAATGTATGTTTTGTGACATATTTGGAGCATAAACAATGTTTATATACATATAGTAATTATAATTTATGTTATAATATATGTTACATATAATATATATTAAGTACCTACTCTGTACAGAGCAGTATGCTCAACATTGGGAGAGAGACAAAGTTTAGATAAGATACTATCCTGTCTTCAGGTTGTTTATATTCTAGTAGGAGGATCAGATTCCAACACACATACTTAACTCTATAACATATTATATGAAACACAATAATACATGATAAGTACTTTAGATAGATGTGTCAAATACATGGCCCACACTGCTCCTGAGCAAGTCCCAAACCATATTAAGATGTAATTTGGAGGGGCAACTAGGTGGCGCTGTGGATAGAGCACCAGACCTGAAGTCAGGAGTACCTGAGTTCAAATTTGACCTCAGACCAAATGCTTGACACTTACTAGCTATATGACCCTGGGCAAGTCATTTAAACACAATTGCCTAAAAAAAAAAAAATGTAATTCAGAAACATTTGACACAAATCAAAAAAAAAAAGAAAAATATAAACATATACAGTTTTCTAAGTCAACATACAACTCACAGGGATCATATGTGTAATTTAGTGGCCCCACTTTTATTTGAGTTTGATTCCATTAGTTTAGAAGCTTGTAAACATATTTCTGAATGTAGTCGAAGAGAAAAGGTCATTACTGATGGGGGATCAAAGAAAGAGGTGGCATTTGATTTGGGTTTAAAAGGGTATATAGGAATCCAATATGCAAAGAGGGAGAGGAAAGACTAGGAAATAACTTGTGTGAAGTTATTGAGGACAGAGAATGTAATGTATATTTTTGGGAAAAGGAGTTAGAGCAGAAGATTGTTCAGTTTAGCTAAAGTATGTGGAAGAAAATGATATAAGATGAGGCTGGTAAGGTAGGGTAGTGTCAGATTGGTGAGGTCCTTGAATGATAAAAAGAGGAGTGTGGATTTCAGTAATAAATAGGGAGGCACTGAAGAATTTTTTGAGAAGAGTGGGAAAGTCAGATCTATGGGGAAGATTTTTTTTTTGCTGCAAGATGTTGGATATATTGCAGGGAGAATGGAGTGGAGAAGAGAAAACATATTAGGAGGCTATTGTAATACTCTAGGTAGGTGGTGTTGAAGGCCTGTGCTAGGTTGGGAGTAAGATGGCAGCTGTGTACTTTAAAATTAAATTAAATTGCATTTAAAATATAAGTTAAAAAGAAGTCAGTAATTGGTTAAACAACCATCACTTTACTGTTAGTAAAATGCTTAGAAGGAACTTGGAAGGAGCTTGGAAGGAACTTGGAAAGAACACTCAGAAGGCATCAGAGGAGTATGGATTCTGGTCTTACCATGATGATCGTGGATTGGTCACTTGAACCCTCTAAGTACCAGTTACCTCATTTGTAAGATAATGACTAGACGATTTACATTTTCTCTTCCATTCTAAATGCCCTGATACTACAATCCAAGGTCTCCTTGGCATTCTCTGAGTTTTGCTAATGTCCCCTTATTATTTTATTGTTCTAGTCTGCTTTCATGGCCAACCCTAGGACCCAGAATATAGCTTTATGCATAGCAGATACTTTTCTAAAAATGTTTCCTGAATTGAAATTGTGGCTCTCTCATGTGGTCATAGTCATTCACAGAGCATGTGTTAGTATACCCTGGGGGAATATTTTCATTGGCCCTTGGGGGAAGGTGAAGAGCCAGTGAGGATGTCTGCTTCCCACAAAGTGAGCTGGCATGTCTTGGCCACAGGCTCTCAAGAGACCTATAAATACAGTGATGTACTAAGACCAGCTGGAGCCCAGGAACTTGGCATTCAGTGCCACTGATTCATTTCCACTAATTCATTTTGTAACATTAGACAAATAATGTGCTCATTTGGAATGTATTTTCTCATATCTGAAACATGAATAAATGGTCTGTCTCACAGAGGGTTATTTTGAGCACTTATCTAGTAATGATAAAATAGATTAAAGCGCTCTAGTGTGATTTTATTATTCTTATCACAACAGACAGTGCCCAGCCATGTACATTTAAGTTTAATTAAAAGAAGTAAGTGTCTTGCTTGGAGGGGCTAAAACCTTTTTTGATTGCTAATTGGAAATCTCTTGTCCAAAAGAAGCCAAAATGAATTTGGGATAAAGATTATGGAAGATCAGTCAGCCAACTGATCGCTTACAGGCCTTCCGACATTCACCATTACTCATTTGTTGATCTTTAAGTAAGCTGTATTATTTTGGTCAAAGCCAAAGGAATCCTGGAGTAAAAGAAATTTCATTGACACTTCTCTAAGTATGTTTGAATTTTACCCAAGCTAAGCCAACACTGTTCTGTGCCAACACCCACACTCAAGACATAAGGTTTAAAAAGCTAACAGATGATTTCCCCTTTGTAAGAAGAGTATCAAAGAAGCCTCAATCCATGAATATGACAATTATTGCTCCCTGGTCTATGGTGGCCATGCACCATTGGCTTACACACAGATATTTGGTTTTAATTTTATAGCTATTGTTTGTTTTTACATTATTGTTATTTGTGAAGATTTTCTTCCTTTATCTCTGTATAAAGAGTCACCCCCTTGTAGCAAATAACAAAATAGAGGGGCAACAAAATAGTTTGGCAAAACTTGTCCAACAGCAATCAAGTCAGATAGTATGTGCAATGTTCCATAGCCATAGCCCCCCCCCCACCTCACATATACCTATTTTTAACAAAGTTCAGATTTCAGGTTCATTCACCTTTTTGGATAATGCCTAACCGTTCACCATTAACCATGTTGCATATCTCTCCTTTTCAGGGCACACTTGAATTTATAGTCTAACATCATCACATTATATTTCAAAGAGCAGACATGATCTCTCTCTCTCTCTCTCTCTCTCTCTCTCTCTCTCTCTCTAAAGACTAGAGACTGAATATTGTCTATTATCCCACCTTCTGCCCCTGGAAATGTTCTAATCAGAGCTAGCGACATTTCATTTATTGAATCCCTGGTAAAGACTGCTAAGTCCCTTTATTTTATGCCCAAAGCAACTGGTAAGTGGACACAAATTGATTTTGGAGAGGTTCCTTAGTGATAATCCTTTCCAGGTTCCCAGTAAAGAAAATATAACTATTGGAGTGAATTTTCAATCCGAGTTTGAACTTGCTGATGCCTTTGTATAGTCCAAGTGGAAACTATGGTGCTTTTGTGTATCTGTCAGATGTCCCTGCTTAATGCCAGAGAAGGAATGATAAATATGTAGAATGCTTTGATGTTAGTACCAACTTGTACTGGAAAGGAGCTGAGGAGAAGGCAGTTGACACTCTGGTTTTCATCCCTGTGCAAGGCATTAACAGGTGCTTGAAAATAAATGGCCCCCGTTGTGAGAGGAAGGACAGGTCCTGTGATTATGTTATCTGGGCCTATGTTTCCTGATTCTTGGTGTTTTGTGCATTGCAAAACTTTAAGAGCTAGGAGACATGAAAATGGGGGCAATGTATGAAAGAGCCATTCGCTTTATTTTATTCTTTTTTCTAAAGAGACTTTTCTGATAAAACCTAGGCCTGTTTTTCTATAAGGAAAAGTTGGAATTATGGCAAATCTTATGTGGGTGGCAAAACTCATATGGAAATGTTCTGGTGGCTAAGTTTCTAGGGTTTAGGAACAGCAGAATAATTATCAGTTGGTAAGGTGTGGAGGGGAATAAAGGTCAAAGACTGGGCAGTACTTGATGGTTCCAGAGGGGGATTGAATATATGATTTGAAGTCCACTAGATCTATAGAACTATGGAATTGGTGTTAATGGGAAAAGCAAAGGCCTACATCTCCTGGAAAAGTCTATGTGGGAGCTGAGTATCTTGGGAACTTCGAAGGTGGTGCAACAGATCAAGCACTGGAGTTAGAGTCAGGAAGACTTTTAAGTTCAAAACCTTCCCCAGACACTCACTAATTGACCTTGGGCAAATTATATAACTCCCATCAACCTGTTTCCTCTTCTAGAAAATACCACGTTCTCTGATAGTTTGTGTTTTTCCATTTTGTAACCTTGAATCCAAAATGATATCCTTCTGTCTCTCTGACCTTCCATTATGTGGAGATCAGATCTGATGATTTAATTTTGCATATTGATGACTAAAATTCCATTGGAGTTATAACATTGATGAATAAAATTTGACTGTTGCCCAAAAGTTTCATAGCTGGAGAATATAATCCTTTATAACACTTAGTAGTGTTACCTGTAAATGGCCTATAATCTCCCAGAGAAGTCAGGGTGCTTCTCAGAACAGTTTTACTACTGAGTGCACAGATCCAACATTACAGAGCCAAAATTGGTACCTAAGAAGCATTTTCTCCACATATGAAAAAAAAGGATTTTCCTATTAAATCAATTGGAAATGCTTGTGTGGGAAATCAGAAGCTCTAGAGACTCTCCCAGCATTGCTTCTGTTTGCTCAATGGCTAAGAACTTTCTTTTAAGGTGGGCTGAACCTTCAGATATCACATATGACTTGGTCCTGAATCAAATTAACGAGTGCCTCGTGAAGGTTCATATAATTTCATGTGGAAACAATGTCCTAGCTTAATATTTTCTTTTGTTCAAGAGGCCAGCAGCCCATTAGCTGGTGGCTTCCTGCCAATGGGGGGAACAGAAAGGAAACAAGGAAGAAAGGGCTGCCACCCTGGGAGGAAATCTGAACTGGCCCCACAATCAGTAAAGGAAAAATATATCACCCAGAGGTATTAGTCCACCAAAAAATGTTTTATAATAGTTGAACACAAAAATCAATTCTGAGGTGCAATATATCATATCCCATAAATAATATGTCTCCCATCAAAAAAGTGAAGAGAAAAAATTAGGAGGCGAGGAATGGGGGGAAAAAGTTTTTATTAGAAGGGGTAACTGAAGGCTAAAGACCAAGGTCCCTCTCCACTGGAGAAAGGGGCCAGGTAAACAAGGAGGGCCTCAGGAGGACTTTCAGCAGAGCTCAACATAATGGCAAACTATAGATTGTACTGCCCCCAGGATTGGGTAAAGGAAAGAATAAAAACTCAGGCAGCCCACATGGCCAGAGGAACAGGTCCTGACCTAATACAGATTTATTCCTCTATATCCAAACAGCCCCTTTGGTCAAGGCAACAGAAACATTTCTCAGGGTGCTCTGTTCATGTACAAAGCCCAGGCTCTCTTAGGCTTTTCTTCAGTTTCTACTTTGACTTCAGGCTATTTGCAAATAAACATTGTTGGGTTAGCATTCTCTCTCAGTCTCTTTTTTCTTCCTTCCTTCCTTCCTTCCTTGTTTCCTTCCTTCCTTATTTCCTTCCTTTCTTCCTTCCTTCCTTGTTTCCTTCCTTCCTTGTTTCCTTCCTTCCTTTCTTCCTTCCTTCCTTCCTTCCTTCCTTCCTTCCTTCCTTCCTTCCTT
>NW_020954611.1:4738623-4741736 GCF_900497805.2 Vombatus ursinus
CCTTCCTTCCTTCCTTCCTTCCTTCCTTCCTTCCTTCCTTCCTTCCTACCTTCCTTCCTTCCTTTTTTTCTTTCTTGCTTTCTCTCTTGCTTTTTTTTCCCCTCTCTTCCTCTCCTTCACAACAATCCAGAGTTATTCAGGTTTAAATTGAAGTGAATTTCAGAGGTCACAAGAAAGCAGGAAAAATTCCATTCCTTTGATAAGCCTCGTAACAGTTGTAGCTTATTCCTTTACCTTTTCACAAGATTAGCCCAAGCCACCTTGGAACTGGAACAAATAGATTACTCTTCTGGGCTGAAGTGGGCTTTTGGGTCACTTCTCAACCTTTTGTCCTTCCAGTAATCGTGAGATATAGACTTTGGAGGGAAACTCCTATTCTATCATTGTCCCTGTTACCTTGGGGTCATGCAGTTCGATCGCAGATTTAAAGATGGAAGGGACCTCTGAGGTCCTCTAATCCAGTGTCTTCATTTTATGGATGAGGAAACAGAAGCATAGAGAAGTGAAGTGATTTTCCTAAGAGAATACTTAAGGTAATTAACAGAGCCAGAATTGGACCTCAGGTCCTCTTCCTTAAAGCCAGGACTCTTTCCACTGTGCCATAGCTTGGATGTCCTTGATATTAGTTCCTAAAATCTGAACCCTAGAGATTTCAGTGTGGAATACTGTCAACAAGCCCCAGGACTGACATCTACTTAGGAATCTATCAGAAGTGGGTTTCATGTTTTTTTGCAAAGCCACCTTCTGACTAGAAACTCTCTAACCTGGTGTATGGATTGTTGTCACTTCACAGGAAATGTTCTTACTAATTACCCATACTTACGATGGATGGAATAGCTGTACTTGTGTTATATGTTAGGAGAAATCCTGCCTTCAGACTGACATCATCCTCTTCTCAGACTCTGCTTGGCCATTGCATTTTAACCTTTTCCCTTTCAATGTAATGCCTCTAAAAATAAGGAAGCTAATCATGACATAGAACCAAAGGTTTTCAGGGCTGGATCCAAGGAACTTTTGGAATCATCTAGTTTGATTCCCTCATTTTATTAAGGAGGAGAGTGAGGGCCACAGAGGCAAAGGAAATTATCTAAGGTTATAAGGTAAATAAATTACAGAGTGAAAAGAAGCAACATGGTGGAAAGGAGAGAACACTGGAAAGAGAGATGGAAGAACTGAGTTCTCAACTTCAGGCGAGTCATTTAACTTGACTGAAAATCATTTTCCTCAGCTGTCAAATTGGGGCACAAATACTTGCTCACATTTATGTAACTTTTTACAGTTTACAAAATGTTTTCCCGCCTGAGGTATTATAATAATGACAATTATAGAGTGCTTTGTGGTTTGCAAGGCACTTTATAGAGAGGACTTTATTTTAGCTTCCCACCAACCCTCAGAGGTAGGTATTACAGGTATTGCTTTTCCCATTTTACAGATGAAGAAACTGAGACTCAGAGATACGAAGGGGTTTGTACAAGGACTCAGCTAATAAGTACCAGAACCAAAATTTTACCTAGGTCTTCCTGATTCCAAGTTCATTATTTATGTATTATTATTACCATTTTACAGATGAGAAAACTTAAGCACAGATAGATTAACTAATTTGCCACGGTTGCAAAGGGAAGTTTGTGGTTAGGTTTCCTGACTCCAAGTGTAGAAAGAACGCAATACTGTGTTCCTTCTCCCGGCTTTATCATTTGCTTCCTGTGTGATGTTGCTTAAGTCATTCCCCTCTCTGGGCTTCATTTCCTCAAATGGAAAATAAGGGAGTCAGATTTCTAAAGTCTCTTTCAGCTCCAGTAACTGATGATTCTGATTACTCTAACTACAACACAATAAAAATTATTCTTCCTCCGACAAAGTAATTCCTAATAGAGGCAGTCTGTCCATGGGAAGAAGAATGGGTAGGAATGGCTTGCTTACTTCATTTCCAAATGAAAACGTTTGTGACACTCTATATGGGCCACTTATCTCATTAACTGGATTTTATACCAAGCGGGGTATTAGTTTGCCTCTATTCTGCTCTAATCCCACAAACAGTGAAACACAACTATACCCTCAACTTGTAACCAGAGCCCCGAGATCTTCTCAAGATGAACAGAGAACTTCAGGAAATCAAAGCTTGTCTTCCTTTTCCAGGTTTTGAATCAAAATAGCAATTAAATCTTTCACATGTGGTTCCCTTGCCAAGATGGATAGAATTCCTCAACTGAGACAAATGTAAATCAATAGGACCAAATGCCGCTGTCACCAGTCTCTGTTTAAACTGGGATGTGGATCCTCCACCTGTTTGGGATGATGCAGGAGGTCACATTTGGCCTTTACACATGCTTTTTACCTAACGAGATGAAATGAACACTTTGTGGATGAAATCTACAGGCATGTTTCACATGCTGCCTGGAATTAAGTTTCGCTTTTCTTAGCTACCTATAAATCCTGCTCTGTTTATTTAAAAAAACAAAACAAAACAAAACCATGAGCCTTGAATTGGGCTGCAGATCAGGGGCTAACCTGCATTGGCAAAAAGAATTTCCTCACTGGGATTTTCCTATGTCGCTGAAATCACAGATCCACTAAAAATGGGAATTATAATACTTTGTCTATCTCCCAGGGTTAGTATAAGGACTTTGCATATTGCAGAGTGTTGTGTAAATATGTTATTATTTTTAAGTGACTTATTTTTTCATATGGTAGAGGTGGAAGTTGTATTGAAAAAGGAAGAGATATCCAAAACATTTTAGATCTAGAAGGGACCTTTGAGATCCCCTAGTCTAGTGGCTCTCAAAGTGTGGTCTGTGAACCTGTGGGGGTCCCTTTCAGAGGGTCTGCAAAGTCAAAACTCTTTTCAAAATAATACTAAGACTGTGATTTTTGCCTTTTTCACTCTTTTTCTCTCAGTGAAGTTTTCCAGATTCTACATTAAAACTGACCCTTAAGAAACTATTGCTTGTTGAGTTTGAGTATAGTATCAAAGAAGCATATCCACAATTATCTAAAAAGGCTATTGAATTACTTCTCCCTTTCCTAACTATGTGTGTATTTATGTATGTATGTGTATGGGTATACATTTATCTATCTATCTATCTATCTATCTATCTATCTATCTATCTATCTAT
>NW_020954611.1:4741746-4783480 GCF_900497805.2 Vombatus ursinus
TATCTATCTATCTATCTATCTATCTATCTATCTATCTATCTATCTATCTATCTGCCTATCTCTGTGTGAGACTAGATTTTTTTTAATGTGTTTCAACCAAATAACCTATTACAATAGACTGAAGACAGAAACAGATAGGAGAATCCAGCTGTCTTCTATTAAGCTAGACATTAGAGACATTTGCAAAAAATATGTAAAGCAATGTTACTCTTCTCATTGTGTTTTTTGTTTTGGAAATGATAATTATTTGTCATTTAAATATATTATTTATATTAACACATATGGGGTTTATTATTACCTTCAATGAATTAATAAATACATACATTTAAAATGATCGGTTTAATTTTTAATGTGGCAAGTATTAATGGATATAAGCTACATAAACAAAAGCTCTTTAGCATCCTTAAACATTTCTAAGAGTGTAAAGGGGTCCTGAGAACGAAAAGCCCTCGTGCAAACCCTTCTTTTACAAATGAGAAGCAGAGAAGAACAAATGAGGATCAGACAAGCAAGAGGACATAATAGCAGAGAAGGGATTTGAGATGTCCTGACTCCTGCTCCAATCCCATTTCCTCTACACCATGGTGGCTGCGAGGAAAAAGAAGAGGGAAAATTTGAGGAGAAGAAATTAGGTTAAAGGGCAACTAGTCATGACGCATGTGGAGGAAGAAAACAGCTGGTGTCAGACAGGCAACAAAACTCTATATACTCAAGGCATATTCTGGATAGTGTTTAATCTTTTCACTGAGTTTTATAGGAGATGGTCTGATAGAGGAAATCACCCAGCCTTTGGAGTCAGAAGACCTGGATTCAAAACTAGCTCTGCTTTACTAACATAATAGGTAGCATATCCATTTCCTATTTGGGGTGTGTGTGTGTGTGTGTGTGTGTGTGTGTGTGTGTCTTATAATATGTTTTTCCTAAGAACTAGAACAGGGTAGCTGGGTGACTCAGTGGATGGAGCACTGGGCCTGGAGTCAGGAAGACCCACCTTCCTGAGTTCAAATCTGACCTCAGCCACTTTACTAGCTGTGTCACTCTTAAGTAAGTCACTTAGTCCTGTTCACTTCAATTCCTCATCTATAAAATGAGCTGGATGAGGAAATGATGAACCACTCCAGTACCTTTGCCAAGAATACCCCAAACGGGGCCATTAAGAGTTAGATACAATTGAACAACAACCCGGGTGGTACGGATACAGAGACGAAAAATGATAGTGTTTGATTAGTGGTGTGCCCTATTAGATATTTTATAGTATTATACAATATAATTATCATATATCATTATAATATGATAATTATTATATTATGTATAATATAATTGGTTTATATAATGTAATATAACAATCATAATATAATAATATTATGTTATATTTTCTATTTTCTATTAAATTAAAATATTTTTAAAGTATTTTAAGGTCAGGAAAAATATAACTGCATTTCATGATCAAAATATATATTTTTATGCTTCTATAAGGTCTTCTTTTGTTCTGACTATGCAATACCTACTGCAACTAGTTTAATTTAATAAAGTATACATATACATACATACATATACCTTTGTTTATTTAAAAATCCTGAACTTATTAAGAACAAGCTGAGATGAGCATTTCTGTATACATAGTAAAAAAGAAAAAGAAGTCTATGTGAAATTTTTGAATCTCTATTTTGCACTGTTTACTTTTGCTTTAAAACGCATAATAAATTCAACATGTAACTTTCAAATATATTTTGCATATTTTAAATTTTTTCTACCTTTCCTTCCCTTCTCTTTTTTCGTATTTAAAAAAAAAGATGCTTTGATGATCCTCTTTCTTTCTTTTTCTTTTTTTGGCTACCCTATCCCTAATCTCTCCCCTTTGCCACCAACCCCACTCCTATCATTGAAAACAAACAAATGAAAACAAAACCCCTGCAATAAGCATATATAGTGAAGAAAAACAAATTACCATTAGTCATATGTGAAAGTATATATCTTTTAAAACATTTTTTGCAAGTATATATCTTGTTCTTCATCTTGAGTCCATCACCTTTCTACCAAAAGTTGGGTAGCATGCTTCAACATTGTTCAGTCATTTTCCATTGTATCCAACCCTTCATGACCCCATTTAGGGTTTTCTTTGCAGAGATACTGGAGTGGTTTAGCTATTTCCTTCTCTAGTTCATTTTACAGATAAGGGAACAGAGACAAACAAGGCTAAATGATTTGCCCAGGGTCACACAGCTTAAATATCTGATGCCAGATTTATAATCAGGAAGATGCATCTTTTTGACTTCAGGCCCCACATTCTATCCGCTGTACCACCTAGCTACCTTTCAGTCCCTGGGATCATTGTTGGTCACCACATTGAAGAGAGTTCTTAAGTCTTTCAAAGTAGTTTTTCTTTACAATGGCACTGTTATTATATAAAGTGATTTCTTTTTGTTCTGCTAACCTCACTTTGTATCTGTCTCTTCATTTTTCTCTGAAACCATTCCTTTCATCATTTCTTATGGCAAATTTACATTTGTATATTGTAATTTGTTCTGCCATTATTCAATTGATGTGTATTCCCTTAGCTTGCAGTTCTTTGCTACTACAAAAAGACCTACTATACTTATTTTTGTACTTACGGATCCTTTTCTTCTTTCTATGATCTCTGAGCTATAAACCTAGTAGTGTTATTGCTACACGATTTAGTGCCTTTGAGGTGTTCTGGAAATATTTCCAGAACAGCCAAATCATTTCACAAACCCACTAGTAGTGCGTTAGTGTGTCCATTTCCCTACAGCTCCTCCAAGAAATGTCATTTTCCTTTTTTTTGTTATCTTTGCCAATCTTTTGGGTATGAGGTGGAAACCCAGCATGACTTTAATTTAAATTACTCTAAATATTTGTGATTTAGAACATTTTTTAAAAATATGATTATTAATAGCTTGTAATTCATCCTTTGAGAATTGTTTGTTCATATCTTTTTGACCATTTATCTACTGGGAAATGGCTCTTGTTTATAAAAATTTGAAACAATACCTTATGTCTCTTAGATATGACATCTTTATCAGAGAAAATTGCTGCAGAGATTTTTCCCACCAACCAACTACTTTATTTTTCATTTTAACTCCACTGGCAAACAAAAAAATAATTTTATATAACCACAATTGGCTGTTTTATCATCAGTGATCCTCTCTATCACTTGTTTGGCCCTGAATGTTTCCCTTCTCCATAGTTTTAAAAGATATTTTATTCCTTTATCTTCTAATTTGTTTATGGCACGATGTTTTCTACATAAGCAATGCATCAAGGTGGACCTTATCTCGGTATGTGGTAAGAGATATTGGTTTAAACCTAATTTGTGTCAGACTGCTTTCTAATTTTTTCAGTAGTTCTTTTGAATAGCAGAGAGTTTGGATACTATGGAAATATGTAGACAGTGGATACTGAGGCAGGAGTCAGGAAGATCTGAGTTCAATTCCAACCTCAGACACTTACTAGCTGTGTGACCCTAGGGAAGTCACTTAACCCTTATTTTCCTCAATTCCTCATCTGTAAAATGGGAACGCACTAGAGAAAGAAATGGTAAATCACTCCAGTATCTTTGCCAAGAAAACCCCATTGTAAAATGCCTGAGGTCATGAAGGGGCAGACACAACTGAACAATGGACAACAATAACAAATAGAAACTGTGTGCATTTGCTTCTCGCTTGTTCACAAGCTCCAAAATTCCTTTATTTGATCATGATCCTTTATCATTCCATCTTTCCCTCTAACCCCGGTCTTCATCTTCAGCATGAGCTCCAATCCTTCTACCCCTCGGTTCTTTCACAGGCCATCACCTATTCTATCTTGCCTTTGCCATCCTCATCCTGTACTAAACCAATTCACTTCTGCCCTTCCTTTATGCTCAGATCCCTTGCCCCCTTGTCCTATCACTCATCTTGCCTTGCTAACTGCTCTCTCCAAAGGGATGATCTCTTAACAGCCAGTTCTCAAACCTCATCCTTCTTGACTTCTCTGTAGCATTTAACACCATTGAGCATTTCTCTTCTCCTGGATACGCTTTCCTCTCTGGGTTTTTGTGATACGACTCTCTCCTGTTTCTCCTCTGACCTGACTGCTCTTTCTCAGTCTCTTCCACTAAAGCTTCCTTCAGGGCATGACCATTCTCCTTGCCTTTTTTAAATGACAGACTCCAAATCTTGTGTACTCTTGATCGTGGTTCATTGATACTTGAACTCTTTCTTTCTGGATGCTTGCATTATCAGTTAAATCATCATCATCATCATTATTATTTATGTGGGAGCTCTGGATTTTGCCTATTATATACCTGGGAGTTTTAATTTTAGCCTTTTGTTTATGAGTAGATTGCTTGAATTTTTATTTTGGCCTTTGGTTCTAATAGAATTAGGTAGTTTTCCTTTATGATTTCTTGAAATACAAGTTTCTTTTCTTTGGTCATTATTTTAAACTAGACTGATGAGTACATTGTCTTTCCATTACCTGTTTTCCAGGTCTTTTTAAAAATAATATATATCTTACAGTGCCTCCTGTTTTTTTAACCTTTTGGTCTGGTGTTGATATTTCTTACTGTCTTACAGTCATTACTCTGTTTGCTCCATTCTAATTTTTAGGGATTTCGGTTCCCGGGTGAAGTTACTCTAAGCTATTACTAATTATCTTTGTCTTTCCTCCTTATCCTTATCCTTTTCTCCCAAGCTGTCATTTAAATTATCTTTAGATCCTTCCTTTTTCCAGTAACCATATCAGTCCTTCTTTCCTGGATGTTCTTGCCTCTCAGCGACTACTTGGATTTACTGGGGAGTTCCTGTCTTCTGGCTTCACCTCTGGTTTTCTCTCAGTCTATAGTATTTCTCCATTGTGTTTGACACTTCTGTCTGTTTACTCCTGGCCTCAGTCTCAAGATCTGGATTTGTGCTTGGTGCCTGTGTCAGACTCTGTTCCTCCCTGTATTCTTGGAGGGTGCCGGAAGGCCTTGCTTGGTCCTACATGCAGTGACTAAGACTAGACCTTGGAGGCAGCTAAGTGGTACAGTGGGAAAAGCACCAGCCCTAGTCAGGAGGACCTGAGTTCAAATTCAGTCTCAGACTAGATACTTGACACTTACTAGCTGTGTGACCCTGGGCAAGTCACTTAACCCCAATTCCCTGTGTGGGGGGGGGCGTTGTGGGACAAGACTAGACCTTGACTTCTGTGGGAATTCCTGGGTGTGAACTCAGTCTCCTGGTGCTGCTACTTGTGTTTTGGCCTTGGCCTCTTCTTTGTCTCCTTCTCCTTGCAGATTCTTGAACCCAGAGTTGGTTACATTCAAGGGTGTGCTGGTAAATATTTACCAACTGGTTCTCACAAAAAAAGTACACATGACACACTTTTAAGTTTAATCTGAAAATTTTTAACATTTTCCATCACTTTCTTAAGTTTAGGTAATAAACAATATAATAAATCAACCCTGATTTATAGCCTTTGCCAGTTTCCAAGGTGTAAATATTCACATTAAAAATTTAACAATTGGCTCTCCTGATCGAATTCAAACTGGCTCCAGTGCACCCCTGCTTCCATCACTTACTATGAGCCTGACAGCCCCTAGCCAGATGTGCTTGATTGTCCTAGCAGCCTCTAACAAGACCCCAGGTGCTTTGATTCTCAGGCACAGCCATGATCTTTCTACTGTGGGCTACCTGAGTACCTGTCTGTCTTTGTCTCCTACTATGGCTCAGGTGGGGCTGACTAGTCACTGGTCTGGCCTTATCTCTGCTGTGCCCTGGGCAGGGCTTCTTAGGTCCTGTGCTGGGCACTGGTCTTTCCTGCTCTAGGTCCTCATTATGTGCACATTGACCTTCCATCTACTCTGGTTTGTACTGTTTACTGCTCCTGTAAGATTCTGGCAAGGGTCTCTCTCTCTCTCTCTCTCTCTCTCTCTGTTTGTATTTTTGGTGTGAGTGCACAGTCCAAGACTAGATGGAGAGTCTTGTAGCTGCTTTTCCTTGGTTTGCTTTATCATTGTTCCTTCTGGTACGTTTTTAATGTTTTACTGGGATTTTGGTGGAGGATCACTACTTCCTTATGTCCTAACACAATGCCATCTTTCCACAATTCCTTTTCAATCATTACATGTTATCTAGAAAGGACCTTAGAGATCATGTTTCAATGAAGAAGCATTTTTATCTCTAGGTTACTAAAATCATAACTAAGCATAATTTGGGGGGAATTGAGTATTTTATTTAATTGAATTTCTGATTTCTTGAGGATTAACCTCCCCCCCCCAAAAAAGAAAGAAAGAAATGGAAAGGAAGGAAGAAAGGAAAAAAATACCTTTTAGATTCAGTCCGGTTTTCGGATGTGATATGGCATAATGGAAAAGGCGTTGGGAAGGCAATGTGGTCTAATGTTAGTGTTAGCCTCTGAGTCAGGAAGACTTGGATTAATTTCTTGAGTTTCTTATACATCCTGGCCGCAAGACTCTGGGTAAGTCATTTAACTTCTCAGTGCCTTCAATCAACTCTAAAGGGGTAAGTTTCGATGAAGGTGCTGATCTGCATTGGGAGGGGCTGTTCTTTATTTACCAGGTGTAGGTTACACCAGCGAAATCCTAAGTCCAGACAACAAAAAAGTGCATTGAGTTGACAGTAGTCAGCAGACCTTTGCTACTTTCCCCTTCATTTTATAATTGAGAAAACTGGTCCAGAGAGATGAAAAATTCCTTTGCCCAAGATACTGGTTAGGTTAAGAACATAACCCAAATGCCCTAAGTCTCAGACCAGTGTCTCTGCCCTTATTTCATGATTAATATCTATAGTAGATGGCCCACCAATGGATCTCTGCTCCCCAGCTGGTTTTGGGGAAATGGATCCTAACCCTGACAAAGCAAAAAGGCCAGTAAATGATTTTAGAGGTCACCCAGTCCAACCTTCTATCCTACTTGGTACAAAAATGAATGCTACTGAATTAGCTTATTAAAAGTCATCAAGTGGGACTGTTGCCCTAAGAGGTTCCTTGAATGCCACTGTTGAAGAAACCTTTCTGAAGCCCAGGATTCTGATGAAGGTATTTTTTGCCACATTCTCTTTACTGCCTTACAGATTAGGAAGGAATTATTAAGGGGAAAACTTCCAAGATACTCACCTTAAATAACATTTTATGTGAGTAGTGACATATTTACTAATTTGATTTATCTATACTTTAGAAAGTTTTATAGCATATAATGTGTATATTTATCATTTATGGGATTTTGTGGGGTTCTGCAGGAGTGGTAAAGGAGAAAAGGTTCAGTAAGAGAAGGTCCCTAGCCTGGCTTTGTTATCACCTGAACGATAAAACAGGGAGATCCAGATTTCCTATTGACATGGAGACAGTGGTTGTAAAGACACAACCCATTCTGCCTGGAGGTTCAGAGTAATTTTCTGCTTACATCCTTGCATTCCAAGGTATTCACATCCTTTAATGTTCATGAAATCATAGAGCTATAGGGACTTGAAAGAACATTTAGTTCAAATATCTTCTTTTATAGATAAGGAAACAGAAATCCATAGAAGTACAGTGAATTACCCAAGGTCACACAATGAATTACTGGTGTAGCTCAGAGTAAATTCTGGATAATTTTTTCCCAACTACTCTAGAAATAGCCACTAAAAGATTAACATGATCACTTTTGGAAAAAATGACACTTTTATGGTCTAAAATTATAAGGTATTATAGAAGATGGACTTTAGAAACTGCCTCATAAACTTGAGTACTGCAAATCATATAAATATACAGTCTATCCCCAAAGTTGCGTCAGTCCCATAGAATCAAGGGAAAAGCCTGCATTGGCCTTAGGAAACTGTAAGCCATTTGGATAAATGATAAAGAATCTTTATTTTGTGATACTTCAGAATTCTCACTGAGTTAGGGTGGAACTGACAATTGGACTAGCTTTTGCTGGTAAGAATAAGGAAGACTTTCTGAGTCATAGCACCAACAAGGTGTCATCATCACAGGACCAATACAGTGGGGGACTACATATTTTCTCAAACCTTGCTATCTCTCAAACCTCTCTAAAATGGAAATTTCCCACAAGAGAGAAAGCAATTTCAGCTGTCTCCATAGTCTAGAACACCAAGACTCCCAAAGGGGTAACAATTCAGTGAATTAACAGCAGAGGAGGCTAATCCTTAATCCCTAAACTCACTCAGCACACCCTCCTCCAATCTCCTATATACTTTGACAGCAGTTGCATAAACCAACCCATGAGCTTACAATAGAACTGA
Organism: Vombatus ursinus; assembly: GCF_900497805.2. NCBI lineage: Eukaryota > Metazoa > Chordata > Mammalia > Diprotodontia > Vombatidae > Vombatus > Vombatus ursinus. The sequence continues at coordinate 4,749,987 of NW_020954611.1, forward strand.
ATTGTACCACTTGTCACCTAGTAGTGGAAAACCAAAACGAAGAAGAAGCTTGCTTAGCTTGGGAACAGCAGTGGGCGGCACAGAAAATTGAGGAAAAGAGGGAATGAGGGCAAGCCGTGTTTGGGGGGCTGTGTGACACTCCACTAACCCTGATAGAAAGAGCCCAGCATCCAGCTGGTGCATGAGAGAAAGATGAGGTGGCTTTGAGGTCTAGCTCTGGGGAAACCATCACTAAAGGGGAAGGAATCAGAAAGCAAGCCATAGGGGAATATAAGAGAAATAAAAAAAGACAAAAATCACCAAAGACCTCAGGAGGAAAAAAAAGTTCAATTAAAAATCTTGAACATAAACAATTAAAAAACACACACCAAAAGGAAATATATCCTCCAGATCAGCTGAGTCCAGAGATCTATGAATAAATATTGCAAGACAAAAGAAAATGAATCACCACCTGATGAGGTAGAGTATCCTGTGGATTCTCAAGAGGAGTTGGAACTATAGCCGGATATTCCCGAGTGGTTTGAAAGTGAAATCAGTGTTGTGAAAGCAGAATTTGTGGTCTGCACAGAAGAAGTAATTGGCAGGATAGAAAAACTTGAATCTACTGTGGCAAGTCTCACAAAAGAAACAAAGGAGAAAATAACTGATAGTACAATACACAGAAGTGAAAGGTAAGCTGGAAGAAGAGAAGAAAGAAAAAAAGGAAAAAAGAAGGAAAAGGAAAGAAAGGAAAAGGAAGATAGAAAGGAAGAAAATGGAAGAAAGGAAGGAAGGAAAGAAGATCATAAAACTTTCCTTTGCCTCCAAAAACTTTCACTTTTGATTGGATTTGACATTTGATTCTGAGTTCATCCCAAGTCTCATATAGCACTTAAGCACTTCCCAATGTGAACAACCATTTTCTTCCTCTTGTTCCCTTTATCACATCGCATTTATACTTCTCTTCTTTTAGATTAGTGAGCTTTTTCTTCTCTTGAGCCTTGCTTAACCCAAACTCAATACTACAGAAAAAAATATCAAATATCAAAGCTTGCCTTCTCAAGGAGAACTCAAGTGGACAGAAAGCCCTAAAAAATTACATTAGACAGATTCACAGTTCTCATTTTCGAGGCCTGTGATCTATGGGTTGAATCTAGCTGGTCAAAGAAAAGGATCTTGCAATTATCTGATGAATTAGGGCAGTGTCAAAAACCAATTTAGACTATTCAAACCGAAGTCCATTTTCAACACTGCCCATAATTACTGGGTAATCCCTTGAATTCCATTTTCTAGATGACTGTGTTGATCTCTCTTCTTTTTCACTGACATTCTAGGAAGCCAAACTCTGCCCCTTCATATTCTAATATTCTGGATGAATCTCTATTCATTGGCGATTAATGTTTAAAGTTGGGGTGTGTCTCTTATGTTCAGTATAATAGGGCAGGCAAGATCATCATTCACTCGCAGTACAAATGGAAATGTGAAATTGTTATCAATATTCAAACACAGACCCTTAGTCTATCCGGAAACAGTTTCACAGTTTTCCTGACTTGTGGCACCAGCAAATAATAAAGGAAGTATTTTCGTATTCATTATAAAAATGAATCTATTGTTAGCCCTTCCTTTATGGTGTCAAAGTCTATAGGGTTCATTGTTCAGATACTAGGACATTTTACATACTAATGAATCCCCATTGTAGCCCTATAAAATTAGTGGTAATCACCTTTTTCAGGGCATGGAACCTAACCATTCATACTAGGTCTATAATATGAAAATAAAACAGTTATAAATTCCCAAAGGCATCCAGATGAGTTTAACTCTTTCTTGATCCTTCCTGGGTTCACAACCAACTTCTGACATTTACTAGTTGTGTGACCAGGGGCCGAAGACTTAACCTGTCTGAACCTCAGATTCCTTATCTATAAAAAGGGGGATTATGATACCGTAACAGTACCTTGGCTTTCGTCTCAAATGAGAAAATGGACATAAAGTATCTTTGCAAACCTTAAAGTGCTGTCAAATACCAGCTATAAGAATCATTCCCATTACTGCCACCATCATCACGGTTGAGAGGCAGACTGAGATAGAGGGTTGGCCTTAGATTCTAGAACACAGGTTCTCATCTTGCCTCTGACATATACTGGGTATTTGACAATGAATAAGTCATATAACTTCTTAGAACTCCAGGCAGTTTTCTAAGATAAAACTGTAAATCATAGATGACTTCTCAATCTGCACTGGTGGAAGGAGTTTCTGTACCCAGAGCTCCCTATATTAAAGAAATCACTGGTCTGGGCCAACTTGTCACCCTTCTTCTACCTCTCTCCATCTTTTCCTATTGGCATTAAGTAGCAGTTTCAAAGTTAAGAAAGCTCTCCCTTAAAATAATACTATTTAAGCCTAAGTAGGAAGGATTTAACTTAGAAAGAAGACCTGCTTCTCTTCTTATCCTTGAATATTCCCATTTTGAATCTTAAAGACAGAAATTTCAGTAATTAAAAGATTTGTGAAAACATTACATGACCATTTTTACCCTAAGACAATGGTCTTGTCAAATTTGTACCAAAATTTTGGCTAAAGCCATGTCATTAGGTACTTTATACTCAATCAATCAACAAGTATTTATTAAGTGCCTATTATGTGCTCGGTATTCAGGTAGGAATGGGGATACAAATATAATGAATGAATGAAACATTCTGGCTTGTTCACTTCCAGACATCAGGGGCTATAATTTGCATGGTGTGTATATTAACAACATCAATTTCCATGGGTTTTTTATATTTTGTTGTTGTTCATTTGTCTTTGTGATCCCATTTGGGGTTTTCTTGGCAAAGATACTGGAGTGGTTTGCCATTTCTTTCTCCAGCTCATTTTAGAGACAAGGAAACTGAGGCAAACAGGGTTCAGTGATTTGTCTAGGCTAACACAGCTAGCAAGTGTCTGAGTCTGGATTTGAGCTCAGGTCTTCCTGACTCCAGGCCCTGTACTCTATCCACTGAGGTGCCTATCTGCCCTTGTTTTTTATATACATGATTGAAGACACATGATATACATGATCACTGAATGTGAATGTAAGAATGTTTCTCACCTGGAAGCTCAAGGTCCTCTATAATGTGCTGACAAGTGGACATCTAGACTTTGAATGCCGCAAGACAGGGAACTGCTCTTTGGAAATGAGCAAAACAAGTCCGAATCCCTCTTCCACAAGAAAACCATTCAACTGTGTTCAAAAACTTAATACATCCTGCTTCACATCCCCTCCCCCACCCTCAAGTCTTCTGTTCTCCAGGCTTAACATCTCCAGATGTCCAGATGTCCAGATGTCCAGATGCCATTTACCTGTGTAGAAGAGGCAGCACAATATAGTGAAAAGGAGTTCGGTCTGAGAGCCAGAAGTTTCTTACTGCTTACTTTTATATGGTACTTTTCCATTTACAAAGCACTTTTCTCACTGCATATCTACTACGCACAACTCGTCATTCCTTTCAAATATACAACAAAATCATCCCTCCTCTCCCTCTGTCCACATAGAAAATCATACCCTCACCTGTGGGTGCTCTGCCTAAAGGAATATGAATTTTGATCTCTGAAACCTAGCAAAATATCTTGGGGGTTATGGGCTAGATTTTTTTTAATGGACCTGTGCCTTAAACCCAAATCACTTTGGCTCTCATTGATTGGACAACAATAGGTTCCATTCCAAGCCTCACTTGGTCATTGTTTGGATTCTGACGACCCAGAGTGAGTGTAAATAGCAATTGTTTCTGTTTTGGCCAGAAACCCCGAGGGTCTTCCCCTCCCACATTGATTTTTTTTCTGACCAAGTAAAAGAGGCCGTTCTTTGCCTCATTTCTTACCTAGCCTTTAATTATTGAATGGGTGTTGCCTCGATAAACTGAGACCTGAGAAAGACCTTAGCTTAAAAAGGTCAAGGCCTCCCACTGCATCCCTGTCCATCTCCAGTCATCCTGACCTATATCTTGCCACTGGACCCAGAGGGCTCTGGAGGAGAGACTGAGGTTGTTGACTTTACACAACCTGGCCCTGGTGATAAATCCAATTCACTTATAAGTCATAACACATCCTTCCTGATGTCATAGTCCTCTTGGGAAGGACAAACAACAACAACAACACCTTTTGTCACACTAATCCTTTGAAAGAGGAAATGCAAATAAATAAATGAATGGATAGATGAATGAATGAAAGAATGAATAAGACTCCGTTTTTTTGCCATTGAAAAATGGAAAGTTTGGTGAGGTTGAATCAATTACTTGCCATAGTCACATGAGAAAGCTGGTAGTTGAACCCAGGTCTTCTGATTCACAATTTCTCATTCTTTCCACCGTATCTGGTGGGCCTCTAGGCTTAGTGCTGCCATTACTAGAAATCCCTTCACCTCTTCAGACCTCAGTTTTATCTTCTGTCAAGTGAAGGAACTAGAGCCTAGATGATTGACTTCTAAGGCCCCTTCCAGTTTTATGATTCCCTTCTACCAGGCAATCAATCATTTAATAAAAATTGGTTAAATGTGCCAGGTGCCATGCTAGGGGCTAAGGACATAAAGACAAAAGTGAAACAGACCTTCCTTCAGGGAGCTTACATTCTATTGAGGAGACAAGATATACTCATATCTACATAAAACCTATATGCCAAATTGATACAAGATGAGAGAGGAGAGGCACTAGAAGTTGGGGGCGGGTATCAGGAAAGGCTTCATGGAGAGGCCTTGAGCTTCTAGCTTGAGTGGCTTGAGTTGAGTTCTGAAGCAAACTAGGGGATTCTAAGAAGAGAGAATATATTCTAGACACTGTGCCAATGCAAAGGCACAGAGATGAAAGATGGAGTGTCGTAGACGAAGAAGAGAAATGAGGTCTATTTTGCTGGCCCTTAGTGTGATTGAAGAAGAATAACATGTAATGAGGCCTGGAAAAAGTTGGTTGGCACCAGGTGGTGAAGGGCTTTAAACACCAAATGGGACTTTGTATTTGATCCTACAGGTAAAAGGGAACCACTGGGGGTTATTGAGTAGGACAGTGCTAGGGGCAGGTCTATGTTTCCAAAGAGATCATTTTGGCAGCTGTGTGGCAGAGGACTGGAAAGGGGAGAGCGTTGAGGGGCAAGGCTGGTTAGGAGGCCATTGCAATAGTATAGGCTAGAGGTGATAAACAAGGGCAGTCGCTGTAAGAATAGTCAGAAGGTATGGATGTGAATGTTGCTGTGGAAGTAGAAATGACAATCCTTGACAACTGGTTGGATGTGTGGGGTGGGTGAGGGAGGAGTTAAGGATAATAGCAGGGTTGTGAACCTGGGTGAGTAGAAGGATGGTGGTGTCCTTGACAGAAATAGCAAATTTAGAAGTAGGGTGAGTTTGGAGACAACGTCCCAAATGGTCATACAGCCTGATTTCTCTAAATAAAATATTGAGGCATTTAAGTTCGGTTAGTACTTTTGACCTTTAAAGCCATTTCTATCATCAGAGGTGTTGTAGGTTCAACTTGGTTTTGCTCTTTGTTACCTGTGTGACCTTGGGTATGTCATTTAACCTCCATGGATCTCAAATTCCTCATATGTAAAATGAAGAGGTTGGAAGATATGGTTTCCCAGCTATAAAGCCATGTGTCCAGAGTTGCCCCACCACTGCCCCTTCCCTGCCAACAATTCCAAACCTTTGCCTGAATATTTCCTTCTGAAATTAAGATGAAGAAATCTCTCTTCTCCAACTCAAGCTGAGGCACTCCCATTGACTTCTGGTGAAATTTCAATGCTAAATTCAGTGAGTAAAGAGATCTAGCCTATAGCTGGGTCAGGGGCTTGCTTGTTACATTCCAAGGTCTGAGCCTAGACCTTCGTGGAGTCCTCAGTCCCAATGGGCCTCTCTCTCTCTCAGGGCATTTTGGCTTTCAGCGGGCCAGGCCTCACTTGTCTTACCTGCTGCAGAGCACAAAGGGAGGGAGTTAGTGAAGGGGGAGGTGATGACAGTGGCTTCTATCAGTAAATCTTTGCGAGGATAAGGTTGCATGGTTTGCAATTAGACAACCAGGTCCTGTGGCATGGGAGATCATTTCCTTCAGCAGGTTATCATTTTGGAAAAATCAGGGGCCTTTTAATATACAGTACATCTCCCTGAATCCAGCACAGTTCCTCTGCGCCAGCTCAAAGAAGGCCGCTCCTTAATGGCAGTTAACTCTTCAGGGAAAAACAATGACTTTTGGGCCCCGCTGCATGTACAGCTTATAGTTGCAGTGTAAACAGTTTGTGGCGCAGAGAAGGAACTGTGAAGCAGACAAAGACCCCGTTATGTTGAGTGAGAGGGGCCCCTTGTACAAAACGCTACAGGAAGGACTGGGGGAAGCCTTCTTCTTCCTCTCTCGGAAGTCCTGGATTCTGCTTTTGCCATTGGATAGTACCTTGAAGTATAGGGGAAAGTGTTACCCAGTCTCACCTTCTGGAAGGAGTTCCTGCCTTTCCACATTCTGGGCTCTTTCTCCATGGTGTTGTGTCTTAGGGTTATGGTCCTATTGTAAAGAAGTTTGGGAAGCAGGTGTAATCTGGAGGAGATAATCAAAAGACCAAGTTTTGACACCAGGAGAAGGGGATAGCAAAAGATGAGATGGATAGTGTCATAAAAGCAATGGACATAAGCTTGGATAGACTTCGGGAGATAATGGAGGACAGAAGAGCCTGGAGTGCGATGGCCCATGGGGTCATGAAGAGTCAGACATGATTGAATGAATTAACAACAACAATCTGCCCCTTACTTGGGATCATAGTTTTAGAACTCAAAGGGAAATTAGAAAGCATCAGGACCAGGAGTCCTTAACCTGGAGAACACCGCTAAGGCTAATAATGGCAAGATACGTATGAACACACAAGAAAAAAATGACATCTTTATTCTCACTAACCTTTAGTTTTCTTTGCAATCCTATGTATTTTATTTAATGCATTTAGAAGCATTGTTCTGAGATTGATTGCCATGGGGTCTGTGACACATACACACAAAATGGTTGGTTTTGACCAACTTCCTCATTTTACAGATGAGGAAACTGAGTCTCAGAGGTGAAGTGACTTGGCCAAAGTTGTATATGTAGGAGGTAGCAGGTGTAGAATTCAAACTTGGCTCTTTTGACTTTTTTTTCCATTGCTTTCCCTCTGTATCATCCAGCTATCACTTGCTGCATGACCTTAGGCAAGCCACCTTATTCCCTCAATCTATTTGTTCCTCTACAAAAAGAACATACTCATTCCTCACCAATTCCTCATTTAGTCTTTCTTTTCTTTAAGATGCTGCTCAGGTTCTACCTTCTATATGGAATCTTTTCTGATCTCCCAAACTGCCAGTGCCCTCCTTCTAAAACTATTTAGCATTTAACCACTTTGTATTTATTTGTATTTATTCTCTTTATATTTATTCTTTATTTATGAATATAAGTATAGTATTTTTATATATACATACATACATATACACATACATCTATAAGTATGTATTTGTTTTATCCCTGGTTAGAATGTAAACCCTTAAGTATAGGGATTGTTTAATTTTTTATATTTATAGCCCCAATACCTAGCACAATGTCTGGTGCCTAGTAGATACTTAATAAATACTCATTGATTGACTGACTGAAAGAGAAAGGAGACAATGAATCAACCAATTTAACCATATTATAGGGTTTTGTGGGAAAAAAGGCTGACAAAAGCAAGATTGGTTGCCATCAGATTCTGTAAGGTTTGGATTACCAGGCTAAGGAATTTGAATTTTATTCACCTAGCCACATGGATCCATTAAGTGTTGCAGGATTAAAACCTGACTTTAAGAAGGTTAACATGGAATTAGCATGATGGATGGATTAGAGAGGAAGGAGTAGCAGGAAGATGATACTGAAATATTTTGAGTGAAAAGTAGAAATGATACTTGTTTCTTTCAGTTACTCATTTCTCAATTACTTCTCTGTGTCTTGGAAACCGGATTCTAACTGCACTAATTAAATGAAATGGTTCTTCAAAATTAGTAATGTTCTCTTATTTGCTTAATCCAATGGTCTTTTCACAGTCCTCATCCTTCATGACCTCTCAGCAGCTTTTGACGCTATTGACAACCCCTTTATTCTCTCCTCTCTTGGTCTTCATGATGCTGATCTCTCTTAGTTCTCCTCTGAGCCATTTGACCATTCCTTCTCATCCTCTTTTGCTGGATCATCACCCATCTCCAACCCCCTATCATTGAGTGATCCTCAAGGCTCTGTTCTAGGTCCTTTTGTCTTATCACTCTAGATTTTTGCTCAGTGATTTTATCAGCTTCTATGGGTTCTGTGATCACCTTTATTCAGATGACTCTTAACCATAAAAACCCAGCCCTAATATCTAGCCCATTGGATATAATCACTTGGATGGTCTTATCCAAAACAGAATTGCAGTCACTTAACCCCAATTGCCTCATCGAAAAGTAAAAAATAAAACAAACACAAAAAAGGAATTACACCAAAACAGAATTGCCCTTCAACCTGCCCCATGGCTGTTTGCTTGATTGCCTTGATCCTTCATACCTTCCTTTCTCCATTAAAGATATCACCATAGCCTTCTAGTCATCCAGGTTCACAACATTAAAGCAGAGCCATTCTTAACTCATTTCTTCTCTCATATCCAATTAGTTGACATATATCATCAATTTTACCTCCACATCACCTCTTCTATCCACCCCTTTATCTATACTTACACAGTTACCACCATAATGTAGGTCTTCATCATGTCTTACCTGGACTCTGGTTAGAGGTTCTTAATTGTGCTTTTGGTCTCAGTGATTTCATTCTTTCACCTGTCTAATTTGCCCTCCACAGAGCTACCAAAATAATCTTCCTAATATGATTGTTTTCCCCCTCCTCAATGATCTTCAATGGCTCCCTACTGACTGATGTAAAATAACCCCCCAGCCTGACATATAAAGTCCTTCACATTCAGTCATTTTACATCAGTCTCTTTCATTAAGAGAATGTTCCAGTCTGGCTGGTCTCCTTGTACTTCTTTCATCTCAACATTTCATTTTCTGACTCCATGTCTTAGCACAGGATGTCTCCCCTGATTGGAACTCATTCCATCTCACCTCTTCCTCTTAGAATTCCCATCTTTATTTAAGACTCAGCACTCAGGCAAATTCAGAAAGCCTTTCTTGATTCCTGTAGTAAATTAGTGTTTTGCTTCCCCCAATTATTTTGTATTTAATTAGTTCTTTACATGTCGATTCCTCCAATAGACTGATTTTCATTTTTGTCTTTGTAACCCCAGCACCTAGCAGAGTACTTTGCATAAAATAATCCTCAGTAAATGTTCATTGGATTTGAATTTGAGTGGCTGATGAAGCAGCTAACATGGACAATTCTTTTGAGAAGCTTGGTTGTAAAGGGAGGGAGAAAAATAGGATAGTAGTTAGAGTGGTTGGCAAGGTCAAATGAAAGAGGTTTTTTTTTTGTTCACAGGTACAATTTTAAAAACAATGTAATAGGAGTCAGTGGAAAAGGGGGAACTGAAGATAATGATGATAGAAGTAAGAGATATCATGATAATGAACTATACATGGTCTTCATTTAAATATGAGACTGTAAATATTTAAATTTGGAAGCACTTCTTTGGCTTCCACAGTGACTAATACTTTCTGGATAAGGTTCAAGATGGATACATCTTATACCAATTTCTCCTCAATTAATTAATGTCCTTGGAAGTTTCCAGCATATTTTCTCATTGCCTTATATATTTAGTATCGATCACGTGTGATATCTTCAATCTATAATATCTTAATATTTTCACAAAGGAGGATTGTTCTTTTCCTCCTCAAATAATTATTTTCCAATGGACCTTTTTTGAATTATTACAAAATTAAGATTTTTGTCATTTAGGACTCTCTCTGGCACAGATTATATTCTGTTACAATTCGTGATGTAGTGGACCATTGGGCTTATTCTTTCTGTGACCACTACGCCTAAAGCCTTTTCATTGTATGCGGCAATATATCTTGACCAGTCATATGTGGACATATTTGAGATGGTTAAGGAGAAGGAATTAATAGTTATATGGCAAGGCTAAAAACCCAGTGGAGAATCCAATTTACTTGATAGCAATCAAAAGTTCAATCTGACATGACCCTTCAAGGTATTGAAATTATAGCTTGGAATGTAAATGGAATCAACCAGCATCTCAAGGGAAGGAGAGATATTCATTTATAAATTTCATCAGGTGTGACCTAGTATATTGCAGGAAATGCAGTGTACCACCTTCCTAGTGAGCCAGCAGAGCTCAATAAAGAAACACTTGGTAGGTTTCACTCCTATGTTTACAAAGAGATCAAGATAGGTCAGTGATCCAATCAGGAAATGAGTAAGATATGAAACTTTCTGAGAACACGAGCAAACAATGGTTAAACTCAGTTTATGAAGCACAAAAGCTGTGATAGTTAGAGTGACTGCTCACTAATAACAGATATAGGCTTATTTAATGATCTCTTTCTTGCTCCTGGTACCTGCAGAAGTCAATTTTGTCTTGCCATGAGTTGTAGGCCTTTTCTAAATAAGTAGATATTTCTTTGGTTTATTTAGATTGAGCCTACATGATAATCATGGGAAAACTTACAGCAAAAATTTGAAGTCATAAGAAAGCCCAGCTCCTTAAAAAGAAAAAAAAAAGCAACAGACAAGTTAAATCAGAGAGATGTAGAAGGAGATAAGGAAGAGGAGGAGAAGGAGAAGAAATGGTAGCTATAACCATAAGATAAGAAAAATGGAGGAAATAAGAATAGGCTAAGAAGAAATACAATTGTCACTTTTTTCAAGTGACATAAAGATTTACATAAAGAACCCTAGAAAAACAACTAAAAATCGACACAATTAAGACCTTCAATAAAGTAGCAGGATATGAAATAAACCCACACAAATCATTAGCCTTTCTATATTATCATCAACAAAATTCAGGAGGAAGAGATAGAAAGAGAAATTCCATTAAAAATAACAAGATTCTATAAAATATTTAAGAGCCTATTTATCAAGACACAAGACCTCAGATGAATATGAGTCTAAAATTCTTTACAGAAATAAAGACATGTCTAAATAAATAGTGAGATACCAATTGCTCATGGTTGGGACATGCCAATGTAAAAAAAATATTAAAACTACCTAGATTAATTTATCTAGTGTCATGCCAATCAAACTACCAAAGGATTACTTTACAGAGCCAGAAAAAAATAAAAACAAAATTCACCTGGCAAAACAAAAGGTCAAGATTTTCAAGAAAAATGATGAGCATATCTTTTTGAAGTAAAAAAAAAAGTCATTGTGGATGACAAAAATCTCAGGAATTTATGAAGACAAGACATTGACTTGAGGTGGTTTTTGATAGGCAAATCCACCAGCAGGTACCAAGGTAAATCCAAAACAATATTTACAACTATTAATGACTAATCACCAATGCAACCTAAATATTACAGAGGGATAGCAAAATAATGGAAATGTTTTTATCAATATCTATCCCTAATCTAATCCCTATCCCTATCTGCCTAGATGTGGGGGTGAGGGAAGAGTTATTAAAGCAATAGTAAAATTAACAACTAAAAATATTTTACAAGCCTATATTTCCAAAAGGAAAGAATAAATCACTTGTGATGCTTTTAACATAAAAGAATTATAGATTTATAGTATATTATAATATTTATTTTTAACATAAAAAGGATTATAGAATGGATTAAAAAACACAACCAAAGAGTATGTTGCCTATAGGAAACATAACTAAGACAAATATATATGTATATTCATGTATATATGTATATGCATATAGTAAAATCAGAGGATAGACTAAAATTTATCACATTTTAGTTTATGTGAGAAAGTAAAGAGCTGCAATGATGATATTGAATAAAGTTGGATTCAAATTTGAAAAAATGCATGTATATATATATGTATATACATATATACATGTGTGTGTATATATATATATATATGCACATACACACACACACATACACACATGAAAAGTATACCATTTTTAAAGGAACATTGAAAGTAGAACTCCTAGACTAGATAATCATTAAGGTTCCTTCCAATATGTATCACCTAGATGTAAGGCATCATCATCTGGATAATCTTTGGGGAATTTAATTGTGAAAGCTGCTGACCTTCCATTCCTCTCCTTAATTTTTCTCTGCAAAAGATTCTTCTTGATCAAAAGCAACATTGAGCCAGTGGTATAATAGTCTCAGTGAGCTGTAAAGAAAAGCCACTTAGCCAATTAATGTCATTTGTACAAATAGGTCAAGGCACTGTGCTAATAGCTTGAATAAAAGATATACTCCTGCCTTCAAGAAGCTTAAATGGAGGAGTTTGCATTGTACTGATGAGAATAAAAGCTCCCACAGCAAAGAAGTATGGAGAAGAGAGGTTTCAAGGAAGTTTAACTTCCTTCTTCACTAGTCCAAAACTATCACTACTTTTGTTGTACCATGGACTGTTTGTCTGTACCTCAATCAGTCATCTCCTTAGAGTGGTCAATTCTCCAAGAAGAGTAGGTTGTACTGACCAGTATTATCAAAGTCCTTGGTCTGCCAGCATCCTTAAAAATTGTGATAGAGTGGAGGGTGTGCAGCAGTGGTAGGGCAGTGCCAGCCACTCTCCCTTCTACTTTTTAAGAGTACTGAGCTACCAGAAACCAAGACTTGTACAGTGGTGGGACACTAGAGAATGACTGAGTTGCAATGAAAGCAATACTAAAAATCTTTTTCACTGTATCACAGAGAACACCTCTGCTCTCTCTCTCTTTATCCTACTCACTGATAAGAGTCAGCAAGCAATTTTCTTTGGAAAAGAGTAATAATAGAATCTGAGAGTTTTAAGAGATTTAGTCTCAACTACAACCCAATTCATTCATCCCTGAACTGCAATATGAAGCTAGTTTACCCAAATTTGGCCAAGATTGCCCTGAAAATGATGACTGGGGACAGGTCCCTCAGAAACAGCAAACATTTTCCAGCCTCAGGAGTGATTGATGGAAGCAACAGGAGCCTTCCCTCATTAAAGGCAATTAAAACATTCAGGAATTTATCTAACAAAGAACCCCCTGTTCCTTGATGCCATTTAGGCTTCTGTCAGTTCCTGAGTCAGGCATAAAATAATTGAGACCCCAGCTGAAAATTTGTTTCAGAAGGAGGTAAGACACATGAATGTCATCCTTCAATGTTCACTCCAAGATTCGTTCATTCTCTGGCAAAGTCATCGAAAACAACTTCTAAAACCTTCCTGCCTAAGCTTCTTAATAAACAAAGGAATCCTAATATAAGGTTGCAAACAGGCTGAGAGCTTGATATCAGGGGAGAGAATCAATCATCTGAGCTGGAATGTAATTCTTAATAACATTTGCAAGATGTCTGTGACCTGGGCAACAAGAGTTACAGGCTGTGAGAACAATCAAAGAGTATTGAATCATGCCTGCTCCCAATAACTCTGTAAGATCTTCTGATATTAGATTTGAATAGGTTCAGTTACATGGGATCTTTCCCCAAAAGGGTTAACAATTGAACTTGAGTTTAATGCTAGCACTCTAGGCTGTGATATTTTATTGCCCTAGATACTATGGGGGCACACAAAGACATAGATAGGAAACACAGTCCCACCCACAGTTAACTGACACTTGATTTGGGGAGTTAAGACATATACATGCAAAATAACTAGAGACCAAGAATATCTATGAATGAACTAACAATATGGTACCATCAAAAAGCCCAGTAAGAGTTAGGAAAGAGGAAAATGAACTGGAGATTAATGGCCAGGGTACACTTCAGGAAGATGTATCTTGAATAGGACCTTGAAGCTAGGTAGACACATCTACCTAGAGGTCACTTTTGTTAGAGCAGTGTATGAGCAAAGGCACATATGTGATGGACAGTATTATGAGCATATGAGTGTGTATGTGTGTGTGTGTGTGTTGGGGGTGGGGCAATGGGCAGGGACACAGAAATGAGGTGCGGGGTGGAAGGATGTTCAAGACATGACTTGACCAATGGTATAAGGAACTTTGTGGTCCTGTGAGGTGCTTCTAAAGTGGGTTTTATTGTCTAAAAATATGCAGAGAAGTGTAAGGGGGAAGGTTTCAAGGAGAGGCAGGCTGACTATTTATTAGGTATGCAGACAATAATCTTGGGCAGGGGCAGGTTCAAACTGATGGCCCCCGAGGGCCCTTATAATGCTGAGATTCTGCAATTCTGTGACTATAGCAAATTCCAACACATATAAAATAAAATCTTTTTTTCCTTTTCTATCCCCTTCCTCTCCAAGTTCCTTTATCTTCTTCTCTTCTTATGTTTACTAAGTGTTTTATGATTTACATAACTTTTTTTCAAAACAACCATGAGTCAGATAATCAAAAAAATGGCTTGGTGATTTGCACATGGTTACATGGCTTGTGTGTCAGAGCTGGGGTCTGAACCCAGGGCTTCCCAACTGCTAGGACAGCCTTATATCCACTATACCAAATTGTCTAGGGTGCTGCATCATCAAGGTAAATCGAGATAGTTTCTTCTCCTTCCTCCCACCCCATCCAAGAAATCTTGCTCTATCTAACCAATCAGCCAACAAGCATTTATTCAAAGCCTACTGTGTGCCAGAGCCTCTACTAGGCCCTAGGACAATAAATGAGATAATCTCAACTAGTAAAATGTTTGCATTCTAATGAGGGAGACCACAAAGACATTTCTATTGAGAAACAAAATAAGCAGTCAGCAGTCAGCAGTCCAGTTTGAGGGAAAAGAGTATATAATGCCTGTGTTTGAACCTGCCATTCTAAAAAGACAAATGGTGGCACTCTGGCCTTTGGTTCAGCTCATTAAACTGTATCTTCCACAAGTAAAGGTGCCAGTTCATATTTATGATGGGTCTGTCCCTATGCTTAGCCCTTCTGAAGGAAATGGTAGTAGAATGAACTAAGTTTCAGGGCCAGATCTTCATTACAAGTAATTGAGTGTTCTTAGGAACTGCAAAGCAGTTCTATAACTGAGCGGTCAAGAAATACGACAGTCTCCAAGAAGCCCTTGCCCCATGCCCGTGGAAAACCTTATGCACAGCAGACAGTTCACAAAGGGAAACAAAATTGACATGAGCTTTTTTTCTTAGAAAAGTAACATTGAACCTGATAAATGGAGTAGTGCCTTACCCATAATAAACTCAATAAATATTTGGTGATAAAGATGATCCATGAGTGTAAGGACCTGACCAATTAATCAAAAACTTGTTGAGTTTTCAAGAAGGTCCTCTCTTCTGATCATCATCACTTACATACAAAGCTACTGAATGACGTGTATTTTCACAGTAGACCAGGAAAGTCATTCAGAATGATCCAGGAGCCCCACAAGAGTGGACAGAGGGAGAATTAGAAGGCAAAGTGTATCTTGACATTGAATTCCCTAGATTCACAGTTATGGAGCCAAGCAGTTGGAAGGGACCTGAAAGACCATCTAATTCAGATGCTCAAATAAAATAAAAACTTGAAATAACTCATTTTAGTTTTCAACAAGTCAGATTCTCTTAATCTGGGGATCACAGGTTCAGATCTCTGGGCGGGGGGAAATCACATATTTATTTTCACTAATTTTTAGTTGAAAATTAGAATTTCCTGCACTTATTATTTTAAAAAAGCATTTTTTTTTCTGAAAAGGTGTCCCTAAGTTGCGTTATATTACTAGAGGGGTTTATAAAACAAAAATAGTCAACAGCCCCTGTCTCATCCTAAATAGCAGTTATGAGACTTTGATGAGGTTTCCTAAAAGGATCAGATGGACCAGAGCAATAGACTTTTATTACAATGCCTTTTTAGCTCACACAAGGAGACACTCAGGGCTTTAAAATAAAACATTGAGGGAAAAGGGCATAAAGAAGCAAAGCCAAAGAGAGAAGAATGCTACTGAGGTGTTTACTAGGAACTCTGGTCTTCAGACTACAGCAGCAAGAGGAGGGGATGGGGTATTCAGTGCTGGTCATTCAGAAAGGTTGTCTTTTGTACTCAGTATGCACAATTTCACATACTTTTCCTAGGATTCCTGGTTTAGTCACTTTCCATCTAAGGCAGCACCCTGAAAAAGCTCAAGGTCTTGAGGATTGAAAACAATTGGATAAATGTATAGAACAGAATGTACTTAATGTGTAGAACAAAATGTACTTTACTAATTCCCCCTAGTCCTGGCAATTTAGTTTTATAGATCAATAAGTGACTGTGGGTGGTTGACTGTCCTTAGAGAAGTTATTCAAATCAACCTTGGGTCATTATGGAATGGGTCTTCCTATAGAAGAAAGATTCAAGCATTGCTACAAATATTTAAAGAGACAATTTTCACTTCCCCAGATGTCTAGCCTCAGCAGCATTGCGAGTGGGTGACATCTCTCCTATCTTTAGTGCCAGATAAATGGGAAGCAAGAAAAGTCCATTTGTGATATCTTCTACACTATAGTAGGTGACCAGGAGGAGAAATTTTTGCCTATGAGGGCTTCAGTATCTCATATAAGTCGCCATGTTCGTGTTCCTCAGTTTGAGGTAATGGGCCTGTGGAAATTGTTTCTTCCCTTCCATCACTGGAAGATACATCTTAGGTAGCTTGAAGACTGAGAAGGGGGAGGGGGGAAGGGAAAAAGCATTTGTATAGTGCCTACTACGAGCCAGATGCTGTGCTGAGTGCTTTATGAATATCTCATTTGATCCTTACACTAGCCCTGGAAGATAGATGCTGCTATTCCCATTTTACAGCTGAGGAAACTGAAGCAGACCAAACTTAAGTGACTTGTACAGGGTTATGCAGCTATAAAGTGTCTGAGACTGGATTTGAGCTCAAGTCTTCTTGACTTCAATCCCTGTGCTTTATCCATTGCTCTCCCTAGCTGCATTTTATCTTCTGTAATTCTAGTAGCCTGGATCCACATAAGGCTCCATTGGTGAT
This sequence comes from Vombatus ursinus, assembly GCF_900497805.2. Classification (NCBI taxonomy): domain Eukaryota; kingdom Metazoa; phylum Chordata; class Mammalia; order Diprotodontia; family Vombatidae; genus Vombatus; species Vombatus ursinus. The sequence goes on from NW_020954611.1 coordinate 4,766,914, forward strand.
GGCTTCTGAGTACCTCTGTAGGACTAAACACTGAAACCACTTGAGTTGGATTTCTGGAGGAGTCTCAGTCCAAAAAAGACTCCATGTTTCAGATGATGTTCTGTCTCTAACCCTAACCCCAGAATCCATGCTGCAGACATCTGGTTCAGGTAAAGAAGTAGAAAAAATGTGAATAAACCAACACTCATTTAGGGTTAAGATTAGTAGAGTGCATCAAATCAGGCAATCTCTCTTCTTTTTGTCATCCCTCCATGTTGCAGCTTCAGTTTATGGACTGATTGCCTCTGCCACATAATGATTTTTGTTGTCTTTGAAGTATCTGGCATCTCTTAGCCCTGCTTGTTGCTCGAAATATTAGATGTTCTCTTGTATCTGTTTTGTAATTAAAGAATTCATGATAATGTGTGTAGCCTTGGCCTTCGCTGGGTTCAGATGGTCACTGGAAGCAAAGTACAAGCTAGTTTCTCTTTCTCCAACCTTAGAAAGTGGCTGGTTCTTCCAGTCTGGAATGACTACCTTTTCCCATGCCAATGTCATCAGTATTGGATCATAAAGGGTATTACTCTCACTGGTGCCTATATGTGATGTTATTAATAGTAGACTTGCCTAACTCTTTGGATGCCCTGAAAGATTATGATCTGTGTGCTTCTCTAAATAGAAATCCAGAACTCTAATTCCTACCTAAAGTCTATGGAAGGAATGCAGATATAATCAAGTTGTCAAAATGGAACATTCTGAAACTGATGATGAACTAGCAAAAATCACAGATCTCATGCAAAGACTCTATTGGTTTCTAGGCCTTTGAGTGGGCTGTGTACAAATTAGGTTATTGTTGAAATTTAGTAAGGGACCAAATTATTTAAAGGAATGTTAAGTTAAATTAAATGATAATATATTATATGTTATAATATATTGCATATAAGATGATATATATATGTACACATATATCTTTGCAAAACAAAATGCACTACATAAATATTAGCTGTTAGCATTAGTAATAATAAATCAGCTTATAATTCTTAGAATTCCTAATCCTTTCTTTCTTTCCATCTAATTTATAATTTCTATAAATTTTTCACATCCATTTTTAAAAAGCAGAGCCTACCTATTATTTGTTCGGTTCTATTTTCTGGCTTTGAATTCTAGTTTTGTCACTTACTGACGGTGAGCAAGTTTCTTTCCCTATCTGAACTTTACTTTCCTCCTCTATAAAAGAGAGTATTGAACTAGCTTGATGTTTAAGGTGATTGTAAATCAAAAAGAGGATACACCAATTCAGACTGATACTTGATCCTTGGTGGGGTGGGGTGCTGTGTGGTGGTGGTAGTTAGTTACGTGGACATGGTATAGAGGTTAGAAGATTGACTTTGATATCAATAAGACCCAGTTCTTTTCATTCTTTTTTGTAGGTTATATATGTACAGTCATGTAAAATAAATTTCTGTATTAGTCACACTATGAAAAAAAACCAGACCAAAACACAGAAAAAAGTAAAGTACAAAATGATACACCTCAATCTGCATTCAGATCCCATCAGTTCTTTCTCTGGAGGTGGATAACATTTTTCATCATAAGGCCTTTGGAATTGTCTTGGATCATTACATTGCTGAGAAGAGCTAAGTCATTCACAGTTGATCATCAAACAATATTGCTGTTACTGTGTACAATGTTCTCCTGGTTCACTCACTTCACTTTGCCTCAGTGCACATAAGTCTTCCCAGGTTTTTCTGAAGCCATCCTGCTTGCCATTTCTTATAGAACAATAGTATTCCATCACAATCATATACCACAACTTGTTTAGCCATTCCTCAATTGATGGGCACCCCCTCAGTTTCCATTTCTTTTCTAGCATAAAAAGAACAGCTATAAATATTTTTGTGCATATAATTTCTTTTCCTTTTTCTTGGATCTCTTTGGGATACAGACCTAGTAGTGGTATTGCAGGGTATACACAATTTTATAGCCCTTTTGGCATAGTTCCAAATTGTTGTCCAGAATGGCTGGACCAGTTCACAACTCTACCAACAATGCATCAGTGTCCCAATTTTCCCACATTCCCTCCAATATTTGAGTAAGATCCGGTTTCAAGTTCTGCCTCTGACACATGCTAACTGTATGACTATGGGTAAATCATTTGGCATCACAGTGTTGCAAGCAACTCTCTAAGACAAGAAGCTATAGACGGGTTGCACACCTATATGGTGGAGGGGATTTTCACACCAGGAGTTCCTCACACTGACAAAATCACAAGTCCAGGCAAAAAAAGAAAAAAAATTGAAAGAAAGTCTTCTAGAGATAGAGCCACTAATACCTGACATGAATACATCTGTGACATGTAAACTCTAGCATTTATTTCAAACAAATAAAACCTCTTCTACGATGCGACTTTGCCAAGCCTACCTTAAGTTAAAGACTTCCGCACCTCCTCCGAGATGTTACCAACATAGGCATCACTGACCCTGCCACAGGAGTTTCTCAATCCCATTGCAGTTTAGAGCTTGGCCTCACATTTCAGGGTTGTTTTGCCTTGAAACTTAACTCTCTTGCAATCGGCTTTAATTGGACAAGGGGACCGTATTCTTTAAGACGAGATAAAATTCATACGCGTTTGACTGAGCATATGGCAATAAAGAAAGTATTTCTTTCAGGTTTTTAATCTCCTCCAAGAGTGAAAGTAGCATTTGCTGAAATAAAAGTACATTTTGCCAGAAATGTGATGCTAATCCTCTTAGTTCTAATGGTTTGGAAATGGTTTGAATGAGCAGGTAAACATTGTAGCTGATTAATAGGAAGGAAGTCAATTGTCCATGGAGCCAGGGTTCTTTGCTGTACTGTACAATGGTGTTTTTTAATATATTTTTTAAACAAACTGAAAAACAAACCATTCCTTTTTTTAATGTTCTTGCTAGAAAACTGATCTCTCTTGCAGGCCGTACAGTTCATAAGTGTTTGATTCCATTACCCCCCAAAAAGCAAGCCGTGCACATTTCAAATAGAAGTCAAACAAATACCACTGATAACTGGTGTCATATCAATGGCTTATCTTCCCTTTTTATTGAAAATAGTCAGATATAATGAGGTGCTTCACATTTAAAAGTCTTAAATCTTTGAAAGCTCCAGGCCTAGATGGTTTTGATATTGGCTTATTAAACTTGCAGGGAGAGAGAAAAGCAGGAGGGGGAGGGGGAACTGCAGGAGAGAGTCGGGAGGAAAGGAGTCAGAATATACTTGAGTTATCAGTATTATTTAACCTCTCATTGACCAGAAGTATTTCCTCATGCTGGCTTATTGAAGGAGGCTTTGACTGAATGAGGGGACATGTAATCACTTTCCACTATCTTAGATTCCAGGCTCTCTAGTAAAGGAATATTAAAATACATATTACTGTCTTTGTCACTTGTCAATAATTCACCTGGTGGCTTTTGCCAGAGTTCACATACTATTTTGCAAAGAAAACAACAATGGGTTAGATTATGCTAGAGCCTAGAACCAGGAATTTTTGTGAGTAGAGGAATCACCAAGACCCACATTGAAGGCAAGTTCTATGAAGGGGTAAGGTGAGATGCCACCCTTTCAAGGGGAGACAGTGACACCTGCTCATGTACATGGCTAGGAAGAGTGGGGAGAAGGGGGGAGGTAGGAGAAGAAACCACCATCCAGTAGTTTTTTTTTTAACTACTGATTCTTACCAATTAGATGCTAAGCTCTGCTGTTTCTATACTATAAAAGAGTAGAGAGAGGTTACCCTCTCTATAGGTATCATGAGAGGTTAAATAACGCTGATAACTCAAGTATGTTGTGACTGTCTTCTTCACAACTGTCACCTCCAAGTGACATCATTGCCCTATGACAAATATGCCCCTAGTTATGGCTTAGGGTTACCCTCTCTTCCTTTGTCCAGCAACAATGGGTTAAAGGCAGTGAAAATGCATGGTACTAAAAAAAAAGATTTCTCCAATTAAGTTAGGATCTATAGCTTAAAAGCAAAACACTAACATGGAAAACAATGCTGTTTTGTAACCAGAAGCTGAGAAGCTTAAATAAAAAGATGGAGAACAATGATAACACTGGCTTAATGGGAACAAATTTCAAAGTTTGAGGAGAGGAAAATCTTGAATCTGCTCAAAGCCGTGCATCAGAGAAATGTGACATTGGAGAAGGTGTGAAGGATTTACCCTTTCCTCTGGACACACAGCAGCAATGGTCTCTCATTGCACCTGCTGGAGAAACCTACACCAAGCCCAAGTGAGTCTTCTACTTTGTTATTTGGAAGTCTCCTATGATAAGGTGTGTGTGTGTGTGTGTGTGTGTGTATGTGTGAAGTATTGTGTATGAATAATGTATGAATAAAGTATTATGTGTGAATTACTGAAGTATTTTATCCCATCACAAGGATTTCCAGGATATCAGTAATATTTCATGAACCACTCCTCAATCGCAAAGGCATAGGTTTATAGGAGGAATTCATTTAGTCCAAACTCTTCATTTTACAGAGGAAGGAAACTGAGGTTGAGTGACTTTCCCAAGGTCAGACAACTAGTAAGTAACAGAGCTGGGATTCAATCTCAACTCCTTTAACTCCAAATTCACACATTCTTTCCACTGTACTCATACTGTCTACCATAATCCAGAATAGTCTTAGAGGTTAGAAGAGAAATACAAAGGCCTTATCTTCAAGGGATTTCCTTTCTTAGAGGATCATAGGTTATACATATAAATGTTGCAGTTCCAAGGGTACTTATATAATTTTTTTGTTATGGTCATTTATTTATTTTTTTGCCACATTTCCTATTAGACTGTAAATTCTATCAGGGCAGAGGTTGCCTGTTATCTAAATTTGGTATCTTCCCCAGTGTTCAGGACAATTCTAAACACCTAATTTGTTGATTCAATTGAACACTAGAGACAAACTCAGCTCTAGTTCAACCTTTCTTTCTCACTTCCTGTCTGTACACAAATAGCATCCCATCAATTACTACTCTCGCTTGAGAAAATGGCCACTATGTGAATGGTCCCAGAGTCAACCTTTGTTATATAGAATTATTCATTGTAGTCAGATCTACAAAACACCGTTCCTAAGGGTCATTCTCTTGGAACTCTTCTTTATAATATTTCCTTGTAATGTTTTCCCCTATGTTAGGAATTTTGCCTCTGAAAGGTTTAGCTCATAGTAGTGAATCATACATAGGTTGGAAGAGATAACATATATGGTTGTTTGTTCTATGAATTAGCAGGTTTGGGCCTTTGGTGATGTTTTCCCCCTGGCCATTATCACAGCCAGTCCAATCCAGCCATTATGGGGATCATATTGGCCAAGCTGAAAAATCGCTTAGCAGTTGACTACAATTACCTTGAGGTGGTAGAGACCGCATCTAGAATAATAGAGCCTCAATATTGGAAGGGACCTCAAAGGTCATCTACCCCATCTCCTGCATAAAACATGAATCTCCTAGATCACGTCTCCTACTTGTTGTCGTTCGGTCGTTTCAGTCATATCCAACTCTTCATGACCCCGTTTGGGGTTTTCTTGGCAAAGATACTGAAGTGGTTTGCCATTTCCTTCTTCAGCTCATTTTACAGATCAGGAAACTGAGGCAGATAAGATTAAGCAGCTCACCCAACTCATAAGCATCTGAGGCCAGATTTGAACACAAGAAGATGAGTCTTCCTGATTCCAGCCCCAGCATTCTATCTCTGCACCACCTAACTGCCCCACTCAAATTCTTCTACTTATTGTGTACGTACTGCCTTTCTAGACAGTTTCTCTCATTTTTGACCCCTTTTATTCTGAGGAAGTTGTCCCTTATATTGAGTTGAAATGTACCTCCTGGTACTTAATCCAAACTTAACTGAGGACTTGGACAGTATCTAAATGGTTAAGAGTCCTCCCTTTACGTTTCATTTTGATGTTTGATGATGGCTTAGAGGTGACTCTGGTTTGTCTGAGGATAGGCCAGTGGAGTACAAATTCTAAAATTTCCTATCCACATTGAGAAGGCTTCGAGTTCAGACTTGACAGAATGTATATCTACAGAGGACCAGCCTAGTTAAGTGAGCAGTTTGGTCACCAGGTAATGGATGTTTTGGACCATAGCAACATGTGAAGACCAAGGTGTGGAAAGGTTTTTATGTGAACAAAGGAAATATCCACACAGACGAAATCACAGATCTTTTGAAGTGGTAAAATAATAGGAAACAGTAAAGAGAAGGAGTCAACCCTTAAGCAGGGAACTGGGATGCTGGAATACCTGAATTCTGATTCCTGTTTCTTGACACATTTCCTGGTATTCTCTGGTTACTTTATCTCTCCAAGAGTAGACCAAGATTGGGGATTCCCTTCCCAGCTGTGTGGCCTAAGGCACTTACTCCCCATGGTGCTATACTTTAGCTTGTCTGTCTTTTAAAAAGGGACATAGGCCACAGTGAATAGCTAGAGGATTATGAGTCTCAAAATTACTTTCTAATAGCACGTACAAAAGGTGCCTGGAAAAAAAAAGCCTGCCATCTTTTCCTCTCTTCTTTTGGTAAAAATCTTAGTCTCTGAGCATACAGACAAGACAGTCTCTAAACATATTAGCCCCCAGTTATAAGGGTAAGGGGAGACTAGTGATATGGAACAGAGATTATCATCCTGTATTCATTGCCTTATGCAGCATGGCTTCCAATAAATTAACAGTGAATCTTCATAATGGGCAGCAAAATAGACCAAAACAATTTGCAAGAGATTGGACCCCCCTTTTTACCACCAAATCAATAATTTTGTTATTGACTTGGTGTTCCCAGCTGACAGTTTTATAACTTTATTGAGCGGTTGTATGTGGGGGCAATTATAGAGATAATAGCAATACTATTGACTGATAGAGGCCTCTGCATTGAAAATTCACATCTGCTCCAAGTGAAATAAAAGTAATGTTTTAGTTTCAGAATCTGCAAAAAATGGAAATGCCTGTAACACAATGGGTATGATTTATGTGTAGGCCGAACACATCTCTCAGGCTGTGCTCTTCAACATTTGCTCCATCATTAACATGTAAATGATGGTGATTCATTGTGACCAGGGACCATTTCAATTTGATACCTTCATTTGTATACTGCTATGTACCTTTCTTTTTCTAGGATAGGTATGGTAGAGGATGGGGAATGGGAAAGTTGGGTCACTTTTCCCCTTGTGGCATCATTATTCAGATAGACTTTTACCTTACAGCAGTTGGATAGATCTTTCAAAGGCCTAAGATTTCCATCAAAAGAAATTCTGTAAGCAGCTTCTAATGACTACGAATTAGGTATAAAGGAGGCCACCTACAAGTAGACCTAAAAGTTACAATCTCTGTCATCCTAATTGGAACTAGAAATTCTTATGCATGAGGGAGAATCTATTTGGAGGGGTAGGAAGAGTCAAGAGGAAGAGTTATATGGGTGACATCAGTTCAGTTTGCACTCAAGGGAAGTTGAGTTATGTGGGTAGACAGGCATTCCTAAGAGGATCAGAAAGATGCATGGTGGAAGAGTTGAGGGAAAAGATGGGCCCTAGAAGTAGACACGGGACCCTGGAGGAGGTCCTGGGGTCGATGCACTGGACTGGTGTGGATTGGTGAGAGACTATTGCCATGGGATATAGATAAGGTAGGTGCACCAGTGAAGCATGCCCTTCCCACTGTGGATGAAGCATATTACCCACATCATATGTTGCCACTCTGGGGCAAAGCCGTTTTTACCCCAAGCTAGTCACAGCTCTGCCTATCAAAAACTAAGACATCCCAGCACAGGAAGCTCCCTGCAAAAAAGAAAAGCTTCTTGAAGAACATTTTTTCATGGAGCCAGCCTGATTCAAAATTCCAGCATAAAGCAAGAGCAGGTCTCTAGCTTTACCATGAATGTTTTGCAGAGCTCCGGTTAACCTAATGTGCACAATAAAAAATTTTATTAAAAAAGGATGAAGAAAGCTAAAGGAATGGCAATTGGCCGTGGAAGGGCATTATTTTTTATTGGAATTAGAATTCTTTTTTTAAAAAACATATAAAACTTCAATTTTCTTTCTATCATCCAGCTTAGTAGCCCGTGAGATGTTTCCATGAGCAATCTCGATATTGGGGAAGCAAATGGCTCCAGACTCGCTTGCTTTTCCTAAACAATCTGTTATTAGAATTAAAGAAACAGTAATGTAAGACTATTGAACTCTTGGGATCCTCTAGAGGTTAATGCTTTAGAATGACATTAATTTCAGGGGACCTATTCAACATGGCATTAAAACTGCATCTAAAGACTTGATTCCAGGAATGAATACATTATATACATACATAGATATAGATATGCACATATACATGCATATTGGTTTTTCGCAAAATTGCTGTATTCTTCTCTTTGAATCACTTTATGTCTTTTCCTAGGCTACACTCATTCTTAATTCAAACAGCAGAGAGTAGATTTTCTAGGAATCAGGAAGACCTGAGTTCAAACCTTGCTCCAGACGCTTAATAGCTGGTTGACCCTAACTTAAACCTTCTGAGCCTTAGTTTCTTCATCTGCTAAATGAGGACAATGATGGATAGCTCCTACCTCACAGATTCGTTGTGAGGATCAAAAGAGATGGCATATGTAAAGTGCTTTGCAAACCTTAAAGTGCTGTATTTAAAATGCCTACAATTATCATTACTGTTATTGTTGTTTTTGTTATTTCTTTGAGCAGAGTCTGAAGGCAAAATCCTCGTGCTCTTTAAAATGCAGCAAAAATTCAGTTTATTGGACAGGTTGAAGAAATAGGACATTTGTTTAATTGAACTTTTAGAACTGCTTATTCTGAATTAACCCAGATTACCAATTTCCGGCAAACTAGAAACCAGTACATTACTTGCATGCCTCACACTCAGGCTGTACTGAACACAGCTGAAGTTTTCTTTGAGAATTCAGTGGGCTCTCAAGGATCTTGCAAAGTGTTAGGGTCATCAGTATGAATACTGATTATCACTAAATAGGAGAACAGGGCTAGTTAGAAGTACCTAATGTTTAGGATTCTGGACAGCAGGGAGTTAACTCTATCATTTGCATATTGTTCTACCATTTTGAAGAGGAGATAGGTGGTTTTCTTCCTTCCTCAATCCCTCCCCCCCCACCGCAAGCAAGCATAACTGTCAGCAGCAGTAGGTGCCAGGACAGCCCACCACAAACGCTCACCTGATAATGAGAAGAAAGAGGATCATGCTTAAGTACAGTTTACAACTTGGCCACCACTTATACCAGGCCCCCTGAAGGAAGAAACTGAATAAATGAAAAGCTAGTATTATTGCTCGTTTTATCAACGGCTAATGACAGTGTCCAAAGGTCCTCTGCTTTGAGTTTTCTAGAAACCACAGCTAGGAGAAGGAATAATTTTCCTGTCTCATATTTCACATTAAGATATGTGGGATGGGGAGAGGTGAAGAATGTAAATAACTTCCCACACATGAGAACAAAGCCTGATCTGGTAGGAATAGCAGCAGGTTTTGGAGTCAAAAAACTTGGATCCCAGTCTTTGATTGGCCTCTTATTACCTGTGCGACCTTAAGCAAGTCCTTTTCTTTCTCCAAGTATCATCTGCCCTGGCAAAATGAAGGGGTTGAGTATCTCTAAGATCCTCCTCTGTTCTGAATCCCATGATATTGCAAACCCAAGACACACACACACACACACACACACACACACACACACACACACACACACACACACACACACACAAACAAGTTAAGGGCTCCCTTTGGGCAAGTCCCTGTGCTGAGCAGAGGGGATTTAAAGAACCAATGAGACACAATGTCTGACCTTGATCTAACAGAAAGGACAAGGTATGTGTACAGACAACCATGATGCAAAGCAAAAGATGGTAGATGCAGAGTAAAGATCCAAGTGAACTGCTCTGAGAAATTTGAGGAGGGAGGGGAATACTTTAGAGGGGAAATCCATAGTGAAAAGAGGCCTGGGATTGGCATCAAGAAGACCTGAGTTCAAATCCCCGCTTTGGACATCACTGGCTATATGATCAAGAACAACTCGGCGTCTCTGTGTGCTAGTTTCCTCACCTGCAAAACAGTAACAACAATAATAATAAACTTTTATATAGCATTTTAAGGTTTGAAAAATACATAAATTATCTCATTTTATCCTCAGAACAACCTTGTAAGGAAGATTGTCTCCTTTTTATTATTATTTCCATTTTGAGGGGAAGGAGAAAACTAAGACAAACAGAGGTCCAGTGACTTGCCCAGGGCCATAGAGCTAGTAAATATCTGAGGCTGGATTTGAACTCAAGTCTTCCTGATGCCAAGGCCCGACCTCCAGCTACAATGCCACCCATCTGCCAACGGGGAGAATGAGACCCTATATCCAAGGCTTGTGTGAAGAGTAGGTAAGATGATGTTTAAATGGTACTTGCGAATTTTAAACAGCTATTATAATTAGGATCATCACGATTACTGCTATTGCTACTATTTTCAGCTTAGGGGTTTGGACATAAGGATCAATGATGGTCTCATAAAGAATATGGCACCTAATTTCAAGGCATGTTTTTCTCTTTGGGCAAACCAAGTTCTTGTCGTTTTGTTGGCTTGTTTTCTCCTTCACAGCCTGTTAGCCAACTCATGGTTCAGGACTTTAAAAATGCAATGCTGACAGAGGTCATTCTTCCTTCTGTGATTGCCCCCAGGCTATCTCTCTGAAAGCAATTCCTTACCCAAAGGGGGGGGGGTGCGGAACGCAGAAGGAGGAAGGACTAAAAAGATTTTCAATCCTGTGCAAGCCATTGCAATCACAGTCCAACAAGGGAAAGCATAAACCTCTGGGAAAACTCTAACCTCTGAATAATCCCTTTAAAAATTGACCATCTCCAGGGCAGTATAAGCGTTGTCAAGACCTCCATAGGAGGCACCTTGTAAATGAGGTACTAAGCATGTCTAATTCTTTGATTTACAACAATCCCTTTCTGTTTTCAGGTATGTTTCAGACATACAGTATGTTTCACATTCATTCTGTCCCCGGCAGGAGTTAAGTTACACCAACTCATTCCAAGCTTCATTATTCTGGTGTATAACGTGTAACTCCTACAGGCTTGACCGATGCAGGTGTTTGCCCTGCACTTGACATACCTCAACCATGCAACATCTCAAGTAACTAAGCAGTGATCCATTTAAACATAATGTCATCTTGGGTTTGGGGGCCATACCTTTTAAGCAGGGGAGGAAAGGATAATCCTTCCTATTCTTCTACCTTCCACGCTCAGATCAAAACTTTGGTCAATACCTTTTGACCATCCCTATGGCTTTTAGGGAGGCTCAGGGTTCCAGACATATAACAACACAGGCTTTTGCGTGAAATTTTTCCTGATCGTCTCCCCCAGACTCTAAATTCCTGCAGCATATGGTTTATATGCCTCTCCTGTATGGTGATCACATTCTGTCTTGCATTATAGATTTGTATTATAGCTATATCTCCTTTCTTTTGTATTTATGAAGCCAAGTGGAAAATTTTACATCTGTCCCTAATACATTTCATCTTATTGGATTCAGCCCAATTCTAGTCTACTGAGATATTTTGGGAGCCCCAACTACATTGAAAGCCCCTTGAGGGTAAGCTGTAAGAAACAGCACAAAAAGGAAACACTGGATTTGGAGTCAAAAGACCTAGGAGGAAAGGGTTAAAGTTAATGGTCCTTAATATGCCTTCCTGCTTGACACTCAGTGATCATAGAATTTTATCACTACGGAAGAAGGATTTTTAACCTTTTTTTGCTTCATGGACCCCTTTGACAGTCTGGGCAAGTTCATAGACCCCTTCCCAGAATATATTGAAGTGCATTAAATAAAATACATAGGATTATAAAGAAAATGAATTATATTGAAATCGTTATTGAAGTATTCAAATTAAGAATCCCTTCCATAGAACATATTAGAGGATATTATCTGATAACACCATAGAATCTATGAAAACACAGCACAAAGAATGTGAGACCTTCTGCCAAAAGGCATTTGGAAAGTATGCCTGAATTGCTTTCCCCACCTCCCCTAGTGTCTGCCATTCAGATTCCTCATTGTCTCAGTTCAGATGTCATTTCAATTCCTGAGAAAAGTCAGTGTGGTGTGAAAGGAGTACAAGATTTGGAATCTAGAGATCCTGTATTCAAATTCTGGTCCTGCTCCTTATTGCCAGTGTGACCTTGGACAAGTCACTTAACTTTTCTGGGCCTACTGTGAAATAAAGGGATTATACTAGATGACCTTCCAGTCTCTCCCAGGTCTCTAAATCTGTGATCTTCCATGAAGCTTACCACTTCCAACCCCCATACCTGAAGTTGACAGTGCTCCCTTTCTCCTCAAATAATCTTGTATTGATTTATCTGCATATGTGTCCTGGTGCCTCTTTCCTCCCACACCTAGTAGAATACCAACCCTTCAAGTGCAAGAAATGCCTGCCCCTATTCTGGTGTAGCATTGTGCCATACCCAGAGTAGGCACTTAATGCATATTTGCTGATTTGAAAATAAAGTGACATTAAAAAAAAATTAGAGGAAGCCCAATCTCAAGAGTCTGGCTTTTGTTTTATTGATGTGTTTTATTATTACATGTAAACATTTATGACTTCAGATGTTGATTTTTTAAAAAAATTTGCCAAATTTACTGATTTTATTTTGCACCTGGTTCTGCTCCTTCTAAGGCCAAGCAAAACAATTCTAATCCCCCTTCCATGTGACAATCTGTCAAATGCTTAAAATCAACTGTTATGTTCCCCCCCCCCCCCTCTCTCTCTCTCTCTCTCTCTCTCTCTCTCTCTCTCTCTCTCTCTCTCTCCCCTCTCCCTCCCTCTCTCCTTCCCTCCCTCCCTCCCCTCGCTCGCCTTTCTTCCATCTTCTTTTCTCTAGGCTAAACACTAGTTTGTTTAACCGATCCTCCAGTTCTCATATGGGATCTTCTCCAGGCCCTTCCTCATTCTAGTCCCTTTCCCTTCTAGAACGTCTCCAGCTCATCAATGTCCTTCCTAAAACGTGATTCACAGAACTGAGAAGAGTAGAGCTATCTCCAACCCAGATCTGTACACTCTGCCCGTGTTAATGTAGCCTTAGGTCCCAAAAGCTTTTCTGGCTGCCGTAAAACACTGTTGACTCATATTGGACTAGCAGGTCACTAAAACCCAGAGATTTATTTCAGATGAACCACTGTCTAGCCATATCTCTTCTCTTTTGAATTTATAAAGTTTATGAAGCTGAGTGTAAAACTTTACCTTTTTCCCTAATAAATTTCATCTTATTAGGTTGGGAGCTTGACTCCATCATCCAGTGTGTTAGTTATGATCCTTAGCTTTCTTTCTTCTGACTATTTGAGAAGCACACTAGCTTTGCCTTTATGAGCCTGCCAGCATTGCCTCCAAGACACTGGTGACTCCTCTTTGGGTATGGTCATTCAGCTAATTCTGAATCTCCCTAACTACACTATTGTTCAGTATGCATTTCTTCATCTTTTTCATAAGAATAGGCTTTGCCCGATGCTTTGCTAGAATCTGGGTAAGCACTATTTACAATATTTCCGACTTTACCAGTATAGTAACGCTGCCAAAAAGAAAAGAAAAGAAAAGAAAGTTAGTCTGCCATGATGATCTCTCAATAAAGGCACCATAGCTATTTGTGACCACCACTTTCTTCTCTAGATGTTCATTAACTATCTCTTTAATAATATATTCTCCTTAATAATGAATTTAATAATACATTCTAGAGCTTTACCAGGAATCATTAGCCTATCCTTTGCAGACTATAATCCTTAATCTTTTTTTTTTTTTGAAACTCACGACCACTTCTGTTGTCCTGTGTTGAAGCATCTCTCCTGTTCTCTGTCCCCTGCTGTTGATTATTGGTTGTAGCTCAGTAAGGATCTACTGAGTCTTTTGCTACTGGGATCCATTTGGACCCAGTGACTTAACGTCATCGAGGGCAGCCAGGAGCTCTATTATTATCTCCCAATTTGCCGTAGGTTTCCATTCTGTATTAGTCATTTTTGTCCTATTCTTTCAAGATGTCTCCTTTGCAAAGAAAACAGAAGTCTAATAAAATCGGAATTACTCTGCCTTCTCTCTGGTCATCGCCTTCATTCCATCTACCCCAAGCAGTGATCCTGTGTCTTCTTTGGGTTTAGTGTTTTTCCCATAATGGCTAAAAACAGCCCCTTTTGCTATCATTAGCCTCTGTACCAACCTCAGCTCACTCTGAACATTAGTGTTCCCGACATTAATAATAATAGCTAACATTTATATAGTTATCACCATGTGCCAGGAACCAGCACTTAACAATTATTACCTTATTTGACCATTACAACAACCCTGAGAGGTAGGTGCTATTATTATCCCCATTTTACAGATGAAGAAACTGAGGGAAACAAGTATCCTGTTCAAGAATACTTAGCTAGAAAGGTCAGATTTGAACCCAGGTCTTCTTTCTGACTCCAAGTCCAGCACTCTATTCACTAAGCCACCTAGCTTAGCCTCTACATTATTCTTACAGGACCATGCCATGCTTTTATATTCTTCCTAGTACTTAGCACAGTTCCTGGCACATAATAGGTACTTAATAAATTTTTGGTTATTAATTGATTGATCTTCTGTCACCTTTCCTTTCACCTTATGCTCCATTTATAGTAGATTCTTAATAAATTATTGTTGGATTGTGATTGAATTCTGTACATATTTTTAAATATCTAAGCAAGTTCCCACCCTTTCCTCATCAGCTTATTTGGACAGTTCTCCCTTTAAACAACTCCTAATCAGAATTTTTTTCTTTTTGTGTCTTTGGAAGCTCATTCTTGAGACTTTTTCAAACCTCCTGGACTGACTTCCCCTATAGAATTTTAGGACATGGGAGACTACTCCTCCTTAGTTAGATAGGGATGGAGGGGAGGAGAAGGTAACCAGCATTTATTAAATACCTACTATGAGATAGGCACTGTGCTAAGCACTTTTTGCAAATATTATCTCATTTGATCAACACATCAACCCTGGGAAATAGGTGCAATTAGACAGAAATTAAATGACTTGCCCAGAGTCACACAGCTAGTCAGTGTCTGAGGTCAGATTTGAACTCAGGTTTCCTGACTTCAGGCTCAGCTCTCTATCCAAACTGCCTCTAACAGGCTCTGGGCCTGTAATTTCATTGGTATATGGAATTCCTTCATGAGGAAACTCTCTCTGCTAATTCTGTTGGGCACTTTCTCTATGACTCATGTCCTTAGAGTTGTCTAAAGGACCAAAGATCCTTTAAAAGGACCAAAGTTGCCAAAGGTTGCATAGCCAGTATATGTCAGACATGGGATTTGAACACAGGTGTTCCTGACTCCAAGATTGACTCTCAATCTACTATGTCACTCTTTACCTTACCCCTTCTTTAGACCCATCAGCATTTTCTATCCAAAAATCTAGGGTACATGTGAGAATATGCCCAGTTTTCCCCTTCTTCTTTATCACAGATTCCAAGATGGAGTGGCTGCTTCTCATAAAATTCTCTCATTTCTACTTCAGCAAACAAGTCCACCCAGGTGAGGCAAACCATGGAGCCCCTTATGCAAAGAGGAGAGCCTCTACTTTCTGAAGGATGAAAATATCATTAAGACAAGTCAACAAATTATTAGTTACTTTGCTTTTTGTCAGAGGACAAGAGAAAATCACAGCAGACGTCTGGATAACCAAAATCCCCTATCATTATTATCCGGCATCCTTGCTAGCCTTGTGATCTGTTTGCCAAAATTCTCATTTATTTCCTCTTTCTGTCTTGGTGGTCTGTATTATGTTCCTATGACAGTGACACTTGTGCTTCTATATTCTATTGTCGTCACACAAATATGTGTACAGCTGTACAGGTTTCCCATGCTCTGTTTCCTAGATTTCTTTGTCTATGTATAGCTTCTCAACATATATTACTACTCTACCCATTCCTGCTTACTTATCCTGCTTTTTCAAATAAATTATATAGCTTTCTATCTGCCTCAACTCCTGGGTTTCATCCCTGCTAGGGATAGTAGCTCTGCTGCAAGACTTCAGGGCCCATGGTAGTGATGAGAGAAAGAGAGCAGGCAGTGGATAGAGCACCAGCCCAGGAGTTGGGAGGACCTGAGTTCAAATCCAGCCTCAGACACTTGACACGTACTAGCTGTGTGACCCTGGGCAAGTCACTTAGCCCCAATTGCTTCACCAAAAAAAAGAAAAATGAAAAAAGAAAAAAAGAGAGAGAAACAGAGAAGAGAGAGACACAGAGAAAGAATATGATTCTTTCTCAAGAACTAGGTTCTTCTTCCATAGATAAATCTCTTCTCTCTGGCTTTTTAAAAGATCACTAAAGGTCTGGGTGAATCTTTTGCCAACCAAAATCAGCTTCCCTCTAATTCCATAAAGGAAAACTTGAAAATCCCTTTATGCCTTATCTCTATCATCTGCCCCTTATCTTCTGCAATTTCATCAACTGGGCTAGGGAGGAAATCAATTGATCAGAGGTGTCCTAACCAATTCTCTCCCTTCCCCCCTTATTACACACACACACACACACACACACACACACACACACACACACACA
>NW_020954611.1:4783490-4811599 GCF_900497805.2 Vombatus ursinus
ACACACACACACACACACACACACACACACACACACACACACACAGAGGAATGTATGTGGAACAAAAAATATTCCCATCTTAGAATCTGTGATGGGAGGGAGAGGAAAATACAGCATATTCTTGAACATTATTCTTATCCAGGATCAGAGAGCCAGTATTTGTCACACATGGGACTTGAACCTAGGTCCTCCTGGCTCTAAGCCTGGTTCTCTATCCACCTTGACTATGACTGCCTGTGTGTGTGTATATATATACACACACATACATATATATGTGTGCACCTATACAAGCATATACATTTGTAGAAGTTTAGGTATATGTGCACATGTGTATATTTATATGTGCATATGTATACATATGCACCTAGGTATGGGTGTATCTGTCTATCCATCCATCCATCCATCCATCCATCCATCCATCCATCCTTCCATCCATCTATTTATCCACACCTATTCATTTCCAACCAGTTTGCACTCCTTATAGTAAACTTCACTATGCCTCGATGTTATGTACCTTCTTTCCCAGCAACTTCTCCTTTTGTGTTTCAGGTACAGTCTTCTCTAGCTTTCCTCTTACTTTTAATTTCCTTTTGAGTGTTGTCTCCCCCACCCACTCTATTAGATTGCAAATTTCCTGAGGGGAGGGACTTTTTATATTTGTATGACTGCCACTTAACACACTGCCTGGTACATAGTAGATGCTTAATAAATGTTTATTAATTGACTACATGTAAGTATATGTATCAGTTTGTCTAGGCAGAAGCAGGTGCAGTGTAGTAGATAGAGAGCCAATTTTGCACTAAGAAAGATTCAAGCCTTTCTTCTTTCACATACAGACTGTGTGACCTTCCTAGGTCAAGTCATTTAATCCCTCAGTGCTCCAGATCAGAGGTGTCAAAGGGAAAGCTAGGTGTGGTCTACAAAACTGCCAGAGTACCCCAGAGCCCAATTTAAATGTGATTGTGAAATATTTAACAAAAGAAGTAAAAATAAAATAAAACTCAGAGAACATTGCATTATAAAACTAAGTCCATAGGCTGCCAATGGGGATCCTTATAGACGGTTTAGTGGCCCCTGTTTCTCTTTGAGTTTGACATCCCTGCTTTACACATCTCTGGGTGACTCTTCATTGCATTGGTAGAGGGAACTTCCTCACCTGGAAGTTCCTATATCAACTAATTCAAAAGACTAATCTTATTCCAATCCCTTTCAACAGAATAATGCTAACTGTGTTTGCCAAAGCAAATTTCAGGAGCTTGAAGCTATAATAGAGTGTTAACAATATCTGTATTCTCTACCTCACAGAGCTGTTATGAAGATCAGATATTGGATATGAAGGCTTTGCAAACCTTGAAGTGAAATGTGGGTGTATACATATGTAATAGTGTATATATAACAGTGTATAAAGTAACATGTGTCTAAATATATGCATACATTTGTACATAGTAATATCTGTTTATCTATACATATACATGTATGTAAATATATGTAACAGTGTATGTAGTATATACATGCACAAATGTGTATATACTGATATGTGTGTATATAACCCCCATATATATACACATTATATAATTGTATATAGTAATATGTATATCTATACACACATGTATATAGACACATAATGTTTATAGTAGTATATACATATATAGCAGTTTATCTAATGATATATGTATGTGTATATATATGATATATACATACTTACATATATACCTGTAGATAGTATAGTATGTGTATACATATTCCTATGTGTATATATTATATGTATATACACACATACATGCAGTTAGGTGGCACAGTGGATAGAATGCCAGGCCTAGAGTCAGGGAGACTCATCTCCCTGAGTTCAAATCTGGCCTCAGACGCTTACTAGCTATGAGACTCTGGGCAAGTCACTTAATCCTGTTTGCCTCAGTTTCCTTATCTGTAAAATGAGCTGGAGAAGGAAATGGCAAACCTCTTCAGTATCTTTGCCAAGAAAACTCCAAAATGGGATCAGTTGTGAAGAGTCAGACACTACTGAAAATGACTGAACAAGTACGTACCCACATGTATATAGACCTATATGAGTATGTATGTCACACATACGTATATAGCGGTGTATTTAGTGATATATGCACGTACAAATATACATAAACACATATAATGGTGTGTGATGATATATGTACATATACATATATGCATTTACACACATATTTACACATTGTGCATACCACCACCACCCTAAGCCAATAACATCTGCTGACATTAATTCAGCAATTTCAGTCTTGTAAGGCACTTTACAAGAGTTATTTCATTTGAGCCTCATCACATCCTTGTGAGGTAGCCACTTCGGGTTAGGCATTACTACTACCTCCATTTTCCAAATAAAGAAGCTGGGGTTCAGGGAGGTTAAGTAACCCAGCTGCTAATTGTGAGAAGCAGGATTTGAAGCCAGAACCTCCAAACTCTAGCTCCAGTGGTGTCTCGAGTCGCCACAAAATAAATCACCAATATCTCAGCATCCAAGCTCACGCACCAGCTTAAAAAGGGCTTTTCCCTTTGATCCCAGACCTAGGGATGGGGAGCCAGCACTTTGGGTCCCATCATGATCCTGAGGATTTGCTGATGCTACAATCCAGAGCCCCAGCCCCAGCCCGAGCCCGGACTTTCTCTCTTCAGCTGAGACAGACAGAGGCAGTCTCCACAGAGGGAGTCTTCAATGGAAAGCCGCCCCTCCCCCACTTCCCCAGACATCTGGCTCCAGCCTCTCAGGGATGCTAAGTCCTTGGCATTATCTCCTCAGGTGAAAATGCATTCTGCTTCTCATCCCGGGTGCTCAGCCTCTTCCTGTGTGACAACCTGTCCTCACTTCCCTGAGGCAGGAAGAGAGCTCTGAGGGGTGTTCAAGGCTACTTATCTTGCTCACCTGCCAATTAGCTATTAATTGTGGGCAGCATTATACAAAAAAATGGCTGGATCAGTTTCAGGCTTAATTACTTGAAAAGAATCCAATGTATTATTGCCTCCAACAAAACATTTCTGAACCCACTAATCCTCTTTGAAGATGGGGCTTGTTGATATATTCCATCACATAGTGTTTTAGCACAAATGACAAGTATTTCAAGGAATCATTTCTGTCCTACGCTCCATTATGTTGGGGAATTTGCTTTGACTTCTCCAGGGTCTGTTAGGTCTTGTCATAGTGACGTGAACAAAGTGAAGTCTCTATAGGCCGCCCTCTCCAGGTGGCCCATTGACATTGCTTGGATAATGTCCAACATAAGAAAGGTGGGGTGAGCTGTGACCAATGAGCTTTTCTAGCCACTTGCCCCACTTTACATCTATGTGACTTGTGCTAAGTTTCTGCTCTTCTCATTTCATCAAAAAAGCAAATGGCTCCATAGTCCGCGGCTGAGTATTGATTAGAAAGAGTGAAAAATTGTTCTCTTCTTGCACTTGGCTTAGGAGACATAGTAAGATGTAGCACCAACCCCCCTCTCTTTTGGAGTCCTAGTGGGCAGATTGTCCTCAGTAGCCTGAGGTTGTCTGATCAGTTGTGATATCTGGGTTTATCTATAACCTTATCATAACTACAACAATAGTAATAATAATTATGGCAATAGTTGGCATTTATGTACTCTTTTAAAGTTTACCATGTGTTTTACATCTGCCACCTTCTTTGAATCATAAAAAACCTGTAAGACAGGCACCCTGGGTGTTCTTATCCCCACTTTATAGGGAAAGTGACTTGCTAATGGTCACATAGCTGGTAAATATCAAAAGCAGGATAAAAAATCCAGAACTTCTTGATTACAAGTCAGGCTATCTATTTGCTATTCCATATCATTGCTCAAATGCTCCAGCGAATCAGTATGGGGATGGGAGAGGGACAAGAATAGTAATGTTTTCCATTTATGATATATCTATAACTTTTTAAACTGCTTCCCCATCTATGATCTTATTGAATCATACAACAATTCTGAGAAGTATGCAGGGTCTGAAAGTATTAGTCCCATTCTACAGATGAGGAAATGGGGGTCCCTAAAGGTAAAGTGACTTGCTTGAGGTCATAAAACTAAGTGGTAGGGTCCACTTTGAAACTCAGGTCTTTGGGCTCCCTTTCCTTTACGCTTTCTATTCAGACGTAGGACCAACTATAAACCCTTCTTAAGGAAAGCAACATCTATTGAGTACCATGTAGTGCTGCAATTCTGTTATGAGTCTTACCCATGGTATATGCTCAATAAGTATTTATTTAGTGAATAAATTACATGGAAACAAAAACGGGGCAATTCAATCTAAGTCAACAGACATTTATCTATCACTTTTCATGAGCAAAACACTGTATCAGGCACTAGGCACACAAAGAGAAAAAAGAAATAGTTTCTTCCCTCAGGGAGGTTATATTCAAGTGGGAGGGTACAATGTGTTCATGGATATAAAGTACATACTAAGTACTGTAAAGTAATTTCAAGGTGTAGGCAGCATTAACTACTTGTAGGGAGAGAGAGGAGACATCAGGAGTGGCCTGATGGAGGACATCTTGCCTGAGCTATGCTTTTTTTTAAAAGAATATATTTAATTGGTGCTTTGGGGTTTTACATCCCAGTCATTTCCCATCCACTCACCTCCAGACTGAATCTTCCTTTCTGACAAAGAAAAACAACTAAGAAAAAAAAATGTGACAGAGATTGTGGGAAAAATGTATACAATATCTTATCCTAGTCATTTCCAACCTGTTTGCTATATATAAGAGACACCATGTTTCATTATCTCATCTCCTTGATTGACTTTTCAGTTAGCTACGTACCAGGAGGACTGTCCAAACAACCCCAGTAGATGAAATCCTCATTTTGGAGCATGTACAGACATTCTGCAGATAATTCCAGTTCATTAACCACACTGCTCTCCTGGTGCCACTTCTGATTCTCCAGACTTCTCCACCATGTTCCAGTACCCTTCTGATCTTGGAAGATCACTTTTCCCATGTGGTCTTCTAACTCTGAAAGATCCTTCTCCTCTTGTGCCCCCCTCATCTGATTGGCGACTTCCTACTGGAACCTCCATTTTGCAGAAATGCTGAGGCTAGCCATAGTTACTCTGTCATTCCGTTTCCAGCTCCATTCTTGACTCTTCAGATTTCTCCACCATGCCCCTAAGGTGTGCATCTTCTCTTTCAACTCCATTTTATTTATGGTCTTCCCCCAATAGAATGCAAGTTCCCTAAGGGGAGGGACTGTTTTTCTTTTGCTTGTACTTGTATCCTCAGTGCTATCAAAGTACCTGGCACATAGTAAGAATTTAATAAATTCTAGCTGACTTGTTGACTTGGTGAAGATGACCTTCTCTGATTGTCTGTCATACCAGAAATATGGTGCATTCAAAAAAAAAACATTGATTATACAAAAAAATGAGGTTTCTAATCAAATCCTTTCTGGCCTGGCTAGCATTAATAAGGAAGACTAGCTATTGTGGGCTTATGGTAGGGGAGAATCTTTAGGCCCTCTGTGACAAAGAAAAGTCATGAGGTTGAAAAGGCACAGCCCTGTTGTAATTTTTGTCTCTGTTGTATCCCATTCTTTCCTGTGTTTGGGTAGGATATTGGAGATAGCTACAGCCTTGGGACCTTCTGAAGAGCAATCTACCAGAACACCAGGAGCTGGAGCCTATGTCTGGATTTTCTGGAAGCCAGAGGATCAAAGACTAGAGCATTTTTCCTGGCTCAGTCCAGTAGCAAGAGGGATAGGAATTCATCTATTCATCCATCCATCCAAAGGCTGCATCTAGAAGTGAACTTTGAGGGGAGAATGCTACATAGAATCTATCTTAAGTTCAAGCATGCTCTCACCAGATACCAACATGGTTTTGGGGAGTGTGTGGAGGGAATATTTTACACTTCTGTTCTTGATATATCCTTGTAGTGCATATCCTTTAAAAAAACTGAATGCAGTTGGTTAAATAAAACTGTATGCCTATTCACTGGTGATTAGCAGTGGGGAGAGCATACTAAAATAGGGACATGATTCAACAGCAGTAGAGAAAGGCACCTCCAGCCTCATCCCTGAGGGATGCACTAGAGCCCTAGGAGTGGAAATGTAGTTACCCTTGCTCTAGAAGAGTCATTCCAGGGTATCATAAACTCAGAATTCAGTTTCCTTCTAGTGAGAAGCTACAGATTCTGGGAGTTCAAAGTGAAAAGGGAACACATTCCAGATAATAAGAGACAAGGGCAAAGGCGCAGAAGGTGGAATGCCATGTCCCAGGCTATTTAGAATAGCTTCAACCCCATTTTGATCTCTTTTTATTTATTTTTCCTTACATTCTTTTCCTTATATTCTCTGCAATTTTGTTAGACCCTTCAGTGTTTTGCCCCTATGGGGCAGGTGGGAGGCTCTATAGTGTACCAAGAGCTTGGTCTGGAGTCGAGAAGACCCAAGGCCAGATCTGGTCTCAGATACTTTCTAACTGGTGACCCTGGGCAAGTCACTTAATCTCTGTCTCCTTCAGTTTCCTCATCTGTAAAATGGGATAATAACAATATCTACCACCCAGGGTTGTTGTAAGGATCAAATAAGAAAATTGTAAAGTGCTTGGCACATAGTAGGTGCTCTGCAAATATTAACTACTATTAGGTGCATAGAGGTTTTTCCTACTAATTTTACTTCTTCCTTTAAATAGTTGTGGATGGCCATCATGATGGCATGAATGGCCATGCTTGCAAAATGATGTCTTTTGATGTTAAAAATGAACTTAATCCCTGGGTATCAGGTTCCAAGATTGGGTTGGTTCTGGTCTGTCAAGGGGGAGTTTAATACTGAAAATTGAACTTAAAATTAGGCTAGAATAGGCCTATTTGGTCTCTTTCATTCAGTTGGTCTAACCCTCTTTTTTAAAAAAACATTTCTATTTAAAGTTTTGAGTTCCAAATTCTATCACTCCCTCCCTGAGATGGTAAGCAATCGGATATAGGTTATACATGTGCAATTATATAAAACATTTCCGTATTAGTCATTTTGTACAAGAAGACTTGAATACAAAAAAAAATGAAAGAAAGTGAAAAATAGGATGCTTCAGTCTGTATTCAAACACAATCAGTTCTCTCTCTGGAGGTGGATAGCATGGCTTCATCATTAGTCCTTTGGGATTGTCTTGGATCATT
Source organism: Vombatus ursinus (assembly GCF_900497805.2). Lineage (NCBI taxonomy): Eukaryota > Metazoa > Chordata > Mammalia > Diprotodontia > Vombatidae > Vombatus > Vombatus ursinus. The sequence goes on from NW_020954611.1 coordinate 4,790,632, forward strand.
GTATCACTGAGAATAGCTAAGTCATTCACAGTTCTTTATCCAACAATATTCGGGTTACTGTGTACAATGTTCTCCTGGTTCTGTTCACTTCACTATGCTTCAGTTCGTGTAAGTCTTTCCAGGTTTTTCTGAAATCATCCTGCTTGTCATTTCTTATAGCACAATAATATTCCATTGCAATCATATATCACAGCTTGTTTAGCCATTCCCCAACTGATGGACATCCCTTTGATTTTCAATTCTTAGCCACCACAAAAAAAAAAGCTGCTATAAAATGTTTTTGTACAAACAGGTTCTTTTCCTTTTTGGGGGGATCTCTTTGGGATATAGTGGTATTACTAGATCAAAAGGTCTGCACAGTTTTATAGCCTTTTGGGCATAGCTCCAAATTGCTTTCCAAATGGTTGCTTCAGCCCTCTCTGATCTGCATGTTCTTTTATTTTTTCCCCCATCTAATATCCTCTATTTCAGGTTTTATCTCTCTGTCTTACCAAGAGAGGTCAATCAGCTAGCTATCAATTTAGAATTCCTCACAAAAAGCCCTGTAGATTCCCAAGGAACAAGATCTATAGTGGGCAGAGGAGAGGCTGTGTGCCTCTCCTTTCTATGATTATTTCCCTGGTTACCATGGATCTATCAGTTAGATGGTAGTTAGGAGGTATAATGGATGCAGTTCTGGCCTTGGAGTCAGGAAGACAAGTTCAAATCCTATCTCAGACACTTACTAAACAACTAAGAAAGTTGTTTATCTTTGTTGGAATCTTTTTCAGGCCCAATTTCCTCATCTGCAAACTGGGAATAATAATAGCACCTATTATTGTTGTGAGGGTTATTATGAGGATCAGATGTAATAACATACGTAAAGGATTTTGCAAATATAAAGCTCTCTATAAATGTTAGCTATGATAATCATTGTTCATCGTTCAACAATTACTTAGCCTCATAGGCTTGTAAAATGTTAGAGTTGAATGGGAATAATAATAATAATAATAATAATAGCAAACATTTATAGAGAGCTTACTATGTATCAGGTGCTGTGCTAAACACTTTACAAATATTTGATCCTCATAATTTAATCCTCATAGTAACCCTGGAAAGTGGGATTATTATCTCAATTTTATAGGTGAGGAAACTGAGGCAAACGGGATTAAGTGACTTACCCACGATCACAAGGAAGTGTCTAAAACCAGATTTGAGCTCAGGTCTTTCTGACTCCAAGCCCAGTGCTCTATCCACGCTACTATCTAGCTACCCAAGAGATGGTAAAGTCATTTAATCCAAGTTCTTCATTTTACAGAAGTAAAAAAATAAGGCCTAGCAGAGTGATGTGCCCAAGGTCACATTGTTGATTAGACTTGAGCTCTTGTCATCTGCCTCCAATTCTGGTGTTCTTTTTAATATGCTCTGCTATGGGTATACCTGGTTTGAATATCTAAAGCTGGATTAAGATATGGTCAAATAAAAATTAAAACATTTTCTGACACTGCTTTTGTTGAGGAGTGGGGAGAGGAACGTTGGGGGAAAAATTTTTAACCCAAGCATATATCTTAAATAAGGAAAGAAACAGTCTCTGACACTCTAGTTAGCCTTATTTTCAATCCTGAAAGCACCCAAAAAGGGGGAAATAGAATAATATTATATATAAAATATGGGAAAGGAAGTGGTACAGTGGATAGAGTGTCAGGTGTCAGAATGTCTCACCTTCCTGAGTTCAAATCTGGCCTCAGACTACAACATGTAGTGAGTGGTCTCACTAGCTGTGAGACTCTGGGAAAGTCACTTAACCCTGTTTACCTCAGTTTCCTCATCTGTAAAATGAGCTGGAGAAGGAAATGGCAAAGCACTCCAGTATCTCTGCCAAGAAAATCCCAAATGAGTTCGGGAAGAATTGGAAACAACTCAAACAACTGAACCAAAATATAAACTATAAATAACAAGTTGGGAAGGAATAAGCTGGGAGTGGGGAATTTAGTAGGCAGGTGCTGTAAAAGAAAGGCATTCTTCTGGAGCATAGATTTAGGGTTGTATATCAAGAGCTGGAAGAGACCTTAGAGTCCGTCGAGTTCAAACATTAGTTACCTACCCCCTTCCTCATTTTGCAGATGAAAACCTAAGGCAAAGAAGGGGTAAGTGACTTGTCTAGGGCCATACAACTAGTCAATGTTCAGGCAGGATTTGAATGGGGCTGTGCTGACTACAAGGCCAGTTAACCATTATATCCTGCTGCCTCTCCAGAGACCTGAGTTCCAATTTTACCACCAGTTGACCCTAAGCAATTTACGTCTACCTTTGTAAGCCCCTGTTTCCTCATCAGTGAGCCCCTCCTCAGAAGGGTTTAGAAGAAATGGCTTCCAGTCTTGACCTGCTGTTTTTCTTTGATGCTGAGGATTTTCTGAGCTATGTAAATGAGTGGTTGTTGCTGCTGTTGTGTGGTTGTCACTAGGGAAAAAAATGACCCGTGTTCCCTCAGAGATTCGTGTTCAACTTTGGCCGTGTTTTAAAATCCCAGGTGCAATGTTCAACAACTTCATATTAATCTGTATTTGTACTGTTGCTTCTCTTTTACATCAGATGAACAAAAGGTTACAGTTTGGACACCGGTCACCTCCTTTCCCCCTCTTCCTAGGGCCTCTTACTTTGGCTGGGCACAATCACTAATTCATAAACCCAGGGAGAAGCCCTCATGATGCACAAATTGGAATCCAGTCTAAGCAGAAAGTGCTGAAAGAAAGGGATTCTAGGCCAGGTGGGGCAGGAGTTTTTTTTAGTGGTAAAATGTTGCCCTCTTCAGATAATCTCTAGTATTACACCTAAAATATGTTTCAGTTCATAGGAATACACAAAGTTCGCCTGGAAGGAAGGTCCTTAAGAATAACGGAGTCTATCCTTCTTATTTTCTACATAAGGAGTTTCAGGCTCAGATAAATGACTTACCTAAGGCCATTTGCCAAGGTGAAGTTGGGACCAGCATCTTGTTTTGTGGAATTAGAAAATTTCAGAGCTAAAAGTGATTTTTGAGATCACTTGACTCAATACCATATTCCAAATTTCACATGAAGAAACTGAGGCCCCAAGAAGGGAAGTTATTTGAATGATGTAATTATCTTGAATAATATTTATCTGAGATGAGAATGAGGGGTGAGGATGGTTACTTCCCCTGCTCTTTCATGTTTCATTCAAAAATTTAATGCCAGTACAAAAATTGTTTGCCTGCTGGTATTTAAAAATAAGATGTACCCTCCCCAGTGTGTGTGTGTGTGTGTGTGTGTGTGTGTGTGTGTGTGTGTGTGTGAGAGAGAGAGAGAGAGAGAGAGAGAGAGAGAGAAACAGAGACAGACACAGAGAGAGAGATGTTTACTTTTTGCAGAATAAACTTTTAAGTGCAATATAAATATGAGTTTTATTATTCTTCACAATAAAGTCATGTCTTGACCTAACCACTAACAATAAGCAAATATGTTTAGGTTAACATGGGTCAGAGATTTCAAACCAGTTAATCTTGACTGACTTGTTGATCTTAAATCTAGCATGGTTGATCAGGAAGCCTAAATAATAGAGGGAAACACAGTTGGATTTTGGCAGCTAGATACTTACATTAAGAAAATCTAAATGTAAAAACCTGCCTCAGATACTTACTACTTATGTAACCCTAGGCAAATTCCTAAACCTCTCTTTGCCTCAGTTTCCTTACCTATAAAATGGGAATAAAAATAGGATCTCCTTCCCAGGGTTGTTGTGAGGATCAGTTGAGATTACATATGCCAAGCACTTCGTGGGCCTTAAAGCACTATAAATGCTAACTCTTATTATCATGGGCAGCCTCTAAGATGAGGCGTAACCTCACCTCCATCACGCCTACAATATCAACGTGTACCTGTCTTGTGCTCATCTTCTTAAGACTTCAGGATATTGAAAAATTGATCCAATTCTAGACATGATTATAAATCCCCTGATCTATCTTATTTCTTAGGTGGCTTCTAGATCTTTAAAATGACAAAAAGAATAAGGTGGAATTAATTCCTTAGAAGATGTGAGAAGTGGAAAAGATCAAAGAAGCCCAGAAAAGTGAGGCGCATGTGAAACAAAGAAGTGGAACCCACTGGGGCTTCCAACTGCTAATGTTTGTGTCTGCGGGCAAGCGTGCTCCAGGCTCTAGGAGGGGAGGAGAGAGGGAAGTGAATTGTTCTATTCCTACTTTTATCAGGCTATTTCATTAGATGTCTTTACTTGAAAGAAAGAAAAAGAGAGAGAAAGGAAGGAAGAGAGAAAGAAAGAAAAAGAACAAAGGAAAGAAAAAGAAAAAAGGAAGATTTAAAGAAAGAAAGAAGGAACCATGCCAAGCAGGAACAAATAATTGTAGATTTGAGAATAGAGAAATTATAGTTCTGATTGACCCTTTGAGAGGTCACACAGTCTGTCGTCCCATTGTAGGAAGGTCTGTGTACAAGAATAGCTAGAATTTATGCAAAGCCCTAAAGTTTACAAAGTCATTTGATTTCATCAACTCATTTGATCTTTACAATAGCTCAGCAAGTCAAGTATTAGAAGTATTATTACTTCCTACTTTTCAGATGAGGAAATTGAAAGTCACAGAAGCTAAAGGACTTAGCCAAGATTATTGTTGTTCCTCCTTCATTCTCAGAGAATACTAATGACATCAGAAGGGTGATGCGTTAACTTTCAAGTAAATTGGATTTAAGTGAGGCAGGGTTATGCAGGGTCATCAGCGTCACTCTCCTCCAGAGTCATCAGAGGCTTGTGGCAAGACGTGGGTCAAGGAGAGTGTCCATGGCTCTGGAGGAAGTGGGAGACCTTGGCCTTTTTAAGCTAAAGTCTTTCCCAGATCTCGGTTTGTCTGAGACAATGCCTATTCAGTGATTAAAAGCTAGGTGAAAATTGAGGCAAAAAATGATTACAGAGCTCATAAATATCTAAGGTAAAACTAGAACCCAGGTGCCTCCTGACTTTAAGGCAAGGGCTTTTTCCACTATGGCTACGTTGTCCAGAGAAAGAGCAGGACATTGTATGCTTCTTAAAAACAGGAAGAAAAAGATAATTCATAGCTTCTTTGATCTGACAGAACCTACTGTGTCAACAATTAAGTTTAAGTTTTTCTGGGTTTTTGTAAGTTTTCCCTGTTACCTTTTCCCCCTTTCTAGCTTCTGTTCTTACTAACTCTGCTCTATGTGCTACAGAACACTATCCTTATTACCATCAGTGATACTATTGCTACTGCTACTACTACTACTACTACTACTGCTGCTGCTGCTGCTGCTACTACTACTGCCGCTGTTGCTGCTGCTGGTGGTGTTGCTGTTGCTGCTACTATTGCTATTGCTGGTGCTGTTGCTACTGCTTCTGATGGGGTATGGGCCCAAGCTGAGACTTTTGCCCCTTGCCCCAAAAAGAATTTGGCTCCCATTTATCTATGGGCCCCAGAAAGCCCTTAAACTTTTCCTACTCTGGTCTCAAACGGTTCCTTATCGACTCCCTGTGTCTCCTTTTGAAAGCCCTAGCCCAACTTTTGATCTCATGCAGATGCCTTTCAAACTTCTTCCTTCCAATCCCCTTTATTATCTGTTCCCATTATCTATTCAATCTCTCAGACATTTCAATCAGAATTCTCCCTAAGTCACCCAGCCCCTCCTCTGGTCACCCAAAGTTACTTCAGTGTATATAAGATCCACCCTGGCCCCCATTCAAAGGTTGAGACTTTCTCATGCCCTCTCATCCCTATGGGCGTCACTAATGTTCAGATTCCTCAAGAGTCTGGCCTGTATGGTTTATCTCTAATAAACTTTTTCTCTGGTTGGAAAAAGATTTGTGTTGAATTCATTTAGGCAGGGCCCTCGTGCCATGATCTCTGGGTCCCAGCACCCCTAAACCTCTAGATCTTATCAGTACTACTGCTATTGCTGCTACTACTTCTGCTGCTGCTATTGCTACTGCTGTTACTACTGCTGCTTCTGCTACTACTACTGCTTGCTGCTGCTGCTGCTGTTTCTGCTACTACTACTACACTTATATGTAATATAATATATATTACAGGATATGTAAATGTGGCACCATATACATATATACATATATGTGTATATTTGTGAGTGCATACATATATATGTATATGACATGAGTTCAAATTCTGCCTGAGATACCTGCTAGCTATGTGACTCTGTGCAAGATATTTAACTTCTCTCAATCTCAATTTTCTTATTTGTAAAATGGTGATAATAATAGCATTTATCTTGTTGCAAGGATGAAATGAGATGTATATATACATATATATATACATATATATATATGTGACAAAGCACTCTCCCTACAATAACACTATGAATGCTGCGTGTGTTGTTATCCTTCCTCATTTTATAGATGAGGAAATGAGGGCACAGGGAGGTTAATAGTTTATCCAAGTTCATATAACTAATAAGTGCAACAACCCTAGGCATGATGAAGAGTCATCTTCCTGAGTTCAAATCTGTCTACCTCAGTTTCCTTATCTGTAAAATGAGCCGGAAAAGGAAAAGGCACTCCTGTATATTCGCCAAGAGTACCCCAAATGGGGTCACAAAGAGTCAAACACAATTGAAACGATTGAACAGCAACCACTCTGTGACAGTCGGAAGTAAAGGTGTGCAGGTCAAACCTGATTATCAAATGTACAGTGAGGACATTTGCTCTTGATTTATTGTTTTGTTGACTCTCTAGATTTAAGAAAGTGTTGGCAAAAACATTAATAATACAGAAAAGTGTGTTGTGTACATTTTTCCCCAGAGAACCAGTTCTTAAACATTTATGATCATACCTCTGGTTGCAAGGAAACTGAACCCAGTGCTTAAGTAACTGCCCAAATGTCAGACAGTTAATAAGTATTGGACCTACCAGCTGAAGTCAGGTCTCCTGGGTCTAGCCATGCTGATCTTTACACTGAGCCCTGCTTATTCTCCATACCCCAGCTCTTTCAAGGGAAGTATTTAAAACCCAATCATCCTGAGTGGTGCTCTCTCTTGTCTAGGCACAGAGACCTTCTTAACCATTTGCCTAGTTTGTACATACCTAGTCAAAGGAATTTTCTGGTTGGAGAGTTCACTGGGTTCTAGTATTGTTTCTGCCACTAAATTTCTGTATAACTTTGGCAAATTACTGCCCCCTCTAGGCAATTGTAAAATGGTAGTTGATGAAGGAGTAGGACAACTGATCTCCTTCACAAGTGAGATTCCATACACTTCTATCCTCATCTTTTAAAATGAGATTCTGTCTGGGTAGGTTATGTTTGGACAGTGCTTTTCAGTCCCCATGGTTGGACCATTCCCTATAAACTCTTGGGGCCTCTTCTCTGTGGTCACAACTGTGTAAGGCTGACTTGGTCTCTGAGCTCAGAGAGATAATCTCACTAGCCAGGTACACTCCACACTGCACTAACCAACTATGTTTTCCTGTTAAGTAAGATGTTGATCAAACCCACTGCCAAGCCCATCTGTCACTCTATGGTGTCCACTCCTGGCAGTCAATTTTGAAGATAGAATGAAGTGGTTTGGGTCAGCATCTGGGGTATTCGTACTCTTGGGGGGGGGCAGGACAGGGCACATCCCTTGGCCAAAACTTTGTTCCTTAAACAATAAAGGATATCTGTCCACAACAGAAGCAACACCTTGAGCTGAAAGATTGTTTCATTTCTGTCTTCTTATCCCTCACACCTAGCAAACCTAAGCACATAAGAAGCAAGAACCGGGCTTCCATGTTCTTGGTCCTTTGACAAATGATGGATGTATAATTCCTCCCCATTTGGGCCACCACCCAGTGAGGAAGTTCTATGATATTGGGACAAACATCAGTAGGTGTCTTAAAAGGTGGAGGAGGGGGGTTAAAAGTCAAAGAAGGGTCTCCTTCAGCTCCAATTAGCTACCGTTTAGGATAGTAAGAACTTGAGCAAGTCATTTAATTTCCTTGGGCCTCAATTTCCTCATCTGTAAATGAAGGGGTTGGATTAGATGATCTCTGAAGTCCCTTACAATTCATAGTCTCTGGTCTCATTTTCCTGAGATTTGCCTCCATTTTAGATGTCTGTGAATTTCCCTTTACATGCCTTCCCCTCAGATGCTATTGAAAGCTCAGTGCATATATAGTAGAGTCCAGAGAGGAGTACTTTGATAGTTCCATTGGAAGAAAGGTGATTAAGGAGGAAGGGAATGGAGAGGTGGGAGAAGGAAGAGAGGAAAGATGGACAATTACTTGGCTATTGAGAAAGTATTATTGTTGTTATTTTGGGGACAGCTTGGCTGACTGGCTTTATTACCTGACAAATAACTATTTAACTTATGGGAGGTGTTATAGAAGGGTGAAATATCACTGGCTCTGGAGCCAGAGGATCAAAGGACCACCTCTGATATTTACTACCTTGGTGACCTAGAGGAAATTATTTAACTTCCCTGGGCTTTAATTTTATCATCTGTAAAATGAAGGGAGTGGTCTACACGGACTCTGAGCTCCCTTCTAAACTTGTCATTATTTGAACTTTTCACTTTACTCTCTACTACAAACACTGCCTCATTGCACTTTTGTTTGGCCTTTTTCAGCATTCTCAGTAGATGGGCAGCTTCATGATTGTGCTACTTGACTGGGAAAAAAAAACTGGGGAAAAAAAAAAACTTTTCCCCAAGTCTGGGTCAAACCAAAGGATTTAAGAATTGTAAGGGCACTCAGGGCTGAAGAGAGTCCATTTAGACCAAGATCTCTTCTCTAATATCCCTAACAAATGGTCACCCAACTTTCTAAAAAGTGATCCAATGGAATGATCTACTTTAATGAATGCTAATCTAATTTCCTTTATAATGAACCCTGAATCAAAGCTTTTTATTTTTATTTTTTTTAACTGCCAGCCAGTGAGTACAACTGAACCAAAATGAAGTCTTTTACATTTTCTAGAGGAAGGGTACCAGAGTGGTTAGAGTACAGGCTTGGAGTCAGGAAAGCTTTGGCTCAGGTCCTGCATTTAACCTGTTATGTGGCCATGAGAAAGTAACAACCTCTCAGTGCCCTGGTGCTAAGATTAAGCTAGACATATTGCTGAATCATGGTAGTGGAAGGAATTTCTCTACTGGGAGTTCCCTACATCAATGAAGTCATAGGTCCAGATAATAAGGATAGATGGATATGAAGGATCCGTTAGAGCCAGCCTGGAATGGCAAATATAGCATTGGGCTTAAAGTCAAGAGTCTTGAATTTAAACACAGCTTTTGATACTCATTGGCGATATCACCTTAGCCAAATCACATAACCTCTCTACGCTTCATGGCAACTCCCAAGGAATTTTCTGCTAAATTTTAGATGGTTTACAAAAGGAGCTTCCAAACCCCAACTTTCCCTCTCTTGTAAAATTCCATCTCCTTGGAGTATATGTGCATATACTGGACTAGAACAGGTACGAGGTCCTGCTAGAAAGCCCCTCAAACTTGGGCATTTGGTCAAATACATCTTATTTCACTAATGTCTCATTAGCCAACCCCCAAGTCCTCTTGACCACAATATCTCAATGGAATTGTGGAGAACAAAATCTTACTAGAATTATAGTTGGCTCCATTTTTAATCAAGAAACATTTATTAAACACATAGGCACTGTGCTGGGTGCTGGGTATACAAAGAAAAATGGCAAGATAGTATCTTTGAGCAGTAGAAATTGGTGAATACACCCCTTTCCTCTTGGCTCTCTTCACGTCATTCTAGTGTTGCTGAAACTCTGTGAAACCACACTGGACCTTTTTCTCACTTGTAGTCTCTTTTGACCAGAGGCTGCCTTTTGATCCAGTCTTCATCATTTACTCTGTGCTACACAAGAAAGGATTTTAATGTCACAGGCTGACACCTGAATTCTATCAATTTTCCTTCTTTTATTTCTTCACCAACCATATCCAATTGGCTTGTGCAAGCAGTTGAGGGGAAAAAAAATAATGTAATAGAGGTCCTTTTCTTCAGAAAGGTACTTCTATTCAATTGTTTCCATCCTGAGAGCACAGCTATGAGATCTGTTTCAAGGGGTGTCCTTCAGCAGGCAGGAAGAACAGCAGAATTCGTCACACAAATGACCAACTACAGGGAAAAAAAATCACCAATATATCAACAGGCCTTAAAACCAAGCGACAGTTAAAATAACTACTAGATCAGTAACTCTAAATGTATGAGGCAGCTCAACAGATAGACTTCCACAGAAGGAAAGCGTCGGCTGTTCTGGGTCTAATTTATAGCCTTGCTTCATTCTCTATTCAAGATATGAAACATTTGAAAAGGCGGATGCTAAAAAAATGGGGGAAGGGGAAGCTTGCCATAACAATGGGGAAGATGAGAAATATGTAATATCGAGAGAGGATATTTATATCCCTGATGAGAAAACAGTCCCAGTGCTTTATCCATGGTGCCTTTGGAATGGGTTTGGAGTAGGTAGAGGAGAGGGTCACCCCACCATTAAGGGTCATAGTATGTTAAATTGGAACAGGACTTAGAAATTATCTAGTCCAATGCCCTTATTTTACAGAGATGGAGATTGAGCGCCTTTGGAGTGAAGGGATTTCTTCACTTATTCAAGTCTTACGAGATTCCTTTGAGCCTAACTCCTGAGAGAAATTATTATTTCTCTCTGTTATTAATATCTAGTTATTGAATTTGGACCAACGTTTTTCCCCCTTTTCTATTTCCTCATCCAGAAATCAACCAGTGTGGGAATTTTTTTCTTGAAGACTTACCCGGGTTAAGATCTAGTCAGAAAGTAAAAGAAATTCTCAGTTTGGGCCAATAGGAGGATTCCTGCTCATTGTGCTTCCTCAGACAGGTCTGGGAAAATGTGAATCCTCCCTTTTGTCAGACAGGTGATGTGGAAATTGATGTCTGTCTGACCAAGACTTGGGTAATCCAAATCATGTACCCCCAAGACCCTCAACAGAATGAGCCCACATCTCATTATAATATTCATTCTCATTAATTGTTAACGAATCAGAGTTGATTGCCACCCTTAGGAACATTCACTTTTCCAAAGGTATATAAACTTATAAGCTTACCACTATGAGGGTCTTTGGCATTTGAGAGTGCCACTGACCTCTTTTTATTAATAAACAAGGTAGCCTTATTAATAAAATGATTAAATTACCCAGAAACTATGCCTCTTGAACTTTTTAAATGTCACAGTCTCTTTCCACTAGAATAGAGGTAGGGAACCTGGGGCCTTGAGGACACATGTGGCCCTCTAGGTCCTCAAGTGTGGCCCTTTGAATCTAAATTTCACAGAACAAATTTGTTGATTTGTTGTTCATAAAAGGATTTGTTCTGTGAAGTTTGGATTCATTCAAAGGGCAGCACTTGAAGACCTAGAGGGCCACATGTGGCCTCAAGGCCCCAGGTTCCCCACCCCTGATTAGTACCTTAGGAAACATGTCATCTGGGTAGATGGATAATAAGCTTCATCTATAATTGAATAGGATGAGGGGAGTAGAGCAGGTCACATGTGAGAAGATGTACAGATTCATAGGTTCATAGGATATAGAGCTGGAAAGGCCCTTAGAGACCACTTACTCCCTCATTTTTACAGCTGAAGAAATTGAGACTTAAATAGGTTAAATGATTTACCCAAGGTCACACAGCTAATAAACAGAAAAACCTTGGTTTGAACCCAGGACTTAACTATGAATCCAATCACCTTCTACTATACACAGTGCCTCTTGGGTGAAGAGTTTACTGAGTCAGCTCATTCATTCCCATAAGCCTTTTATGAGAGGATACTGAGCTTTTGGCAAACAATCCACACATGTAATAAAAGCTGTTGTGATTATACTTCTGAAATAATAAGGGAGGATAAATACGGTAACCTGTAGCTTTTTAAAAAAAATGTCATATATTGTTTTTAGAATAAAAATGTAGAAGTACAAAGCAATCTAAAGTTTTTAAAAAAGTAACACTAAGTTCCCCCCTCACCCCCCCCCCAAAGCTCCCCTAAGCAGAAGAGAGTATTACTAATTAACTATCTATTTCAGGGGGAAAATGGAGACTGAAGAGATAGAAACTTAGAGGGAGAATCTGAAAAGTCATACTTAGGAATTTAAATTAAATTCAATATAAATTGTTACTAAGTAGATTCACTTGATTGGGTTAATATTTAGTATTTTTTTGTTTTCTTGTTAAACTATTAATTTCATAAGGATGCTCATTAGTGAGGTTTGAGAGAATAATTTCATTAGAATGATGGAAATGGGAAGCAGTTTATAAGGAGCTGAGGAGGGAGTTAGCCCTGAGAAAATGGAGATAACAGTACAGAGGAAGAAAATGAAGACAGTAGGGTGAGTGGGGAAGAAATTAACAATTTCCTCTCTTCCCCATTTGATAAATGGTCAAAGGATATGAACCGGCAGTTCTCAGATGAAGAAATTAAAGCCATCTATAGTCATATGAAAAAATGCTCTAAATCACTATTGATTAGAGAAATGCAAATCAAAACAACTTTGAGGTACCACATCACAAGTATCAGATTGGCCAACATGACAAAACAGGAAAATGATGAATGTTAGAGAAGATGTGGCAAAATTGGAACACTAATGCATTGTTGGTGGAGTTGCGAAATGATCTAACCATTTTGGAGAGCACTTTGGAATTATGCCCAAAGGGCTATAAAAATGTGCATACCCTTTGACCCAGCAATAGCACTTCTAGGGCTATGATCCAAAGAGATCATACAAATGGGAAAAGGACCCATACATACAAAAATATTTATAGCAGTTCTTTTTGTGGTGGCAAAGAATTGGAAATTGAGGGAATGCCCATCAATTGGGGAATAGCTGAACAAGTTGTGGTATATGAATGTACTATTGTGCTATAAGAAATGATGAGCAGGCAGACTTCAGAAAAACCTGGAAAGACTTGACTAATGTTGAGTGAAGTGAGCAGAACCAGGAGAACCGTTGTAACAGTCACATTGTGCAATGACTAACTTTGATAGACTTAGCCCTTCTCAGCAATGCAAAGATCTAAGACATCTCCAAAGGAATGCTATCCACATCCAAAGGAAGAGCTATGGAGTTTGAATGCAGATGGAAGCAAACTATTTGATCTTTTTTTCTTCTGTTTTGTTTTCTTTTTCTGGTGGTTCCTCCTATTGGTTCTAATTCTTCCTTACAACATGACTAAAGTGAAAATATGTTTAATAGGAATGTATATGTATAGCCTTCAACAGATTGTGTGCGGGGAGGGCAGAGGGAGAAAAATTTAAAACTTAAAAGCTTATGGAAGTGATTGTTGATAAATGAAAATAAACTAATAAAAAAGAGAAGAAAAATGCCACATCACTTTCAAGGTGGAAGCATGATAAAGAGGAAAAGACTTGGCCATGAGCTATTGCAGAATTTACTACCAGACATTGCTTTTGCCTGTTGTGACTTGGCTGTGATTTATAGCATCTGATCCATACCCTGGGATCGATCTTCACTCAGAGTCCCCAGTGCAGGAGAAAGGTCCTCAATACAAAAAATCAGTGTCTGGAGGAGGCTGTTTGCATTCTGTTTTCCTGTCACAGGAACACACCTTGAAGTTCTGGGTGAAAAGAGATCTAGAATTCTTACCTGGTTTTCAAAAGTTTTGCATTTCCTGTAGTGGACGAAGGCTAGATTAAAAAAAAAAAAACCCAACAACTTTAGCTGTAAACAAATGGCAACTAATCATTAACTCCTTACTAAAACATCCATTGATTGGACCATTAATTGAGTACTGAGCAGGCACTTCATGTCTGGCATTGCTAGTTGTTTTCATTTTTAATGTTCATTTCAATTTTCTTCTTAAGTTCCTTCTAAGCGAAGATCACTGCTTTCAATGTTAGGGCAGTATAATGGAAGAAGGAAGAGGAGGAGGAGGAGGTGGAGGTGGAGGAGGAGAAGGAGGAGGAGAAGGAGAAGAAGAAGAAGAAGAAGAAGAAGAAGAAGAAGAAGAAGAAGAAGAAGAAGAAGAAGAAGAAGAAGAAGAAGAAGAAGAAGAAGACCATCATAGAGTGACAGAGTTTGAAGAGATTCCTCTCAACAATATGTGTGACAAATGGTTAGCTTGGATTTATTTGGAAACCTCTAGGGAAGGGGAACTTGCTATTTCCTAAAACATTGCATTATCTTTTTAGATAATTGTAATTGACAGGGAGCTTTTTCCTTATATCAAACCTAAATCTGCCCCCTTCACACTTCCAACCATTATTCTTGACTCTGGCATCTGGTGCCAAGTAGAAAAACCTTTACTGCACCATACCACACACCCATGAAAGTATTTTAAATGCTTGAAGACAGTTACCATGTTTCCCTTAAGTCTTCTCTTTTCCAGGCTAAATATCCCCAGTTCCTTTAACTTGTTCTCATATGACATGAACTCAAGGTTCTTTGCCATTCTGGTTGCCCTTCTCTGGGTGCTTTCAAGTTTATCAATACCTTTTCCAACATGTGTCATTCAAGCCATGAGTCCCTGCCTTCAAAGAGTTTTTCACTTCAGTAGCTATGACACATACATAAATAACTATGATACAAAACATACATTTTAGTATTTAAGCAATGTACAAAGTACTAAGTGAAATCCAGGAAAGTTCACTTGAAAGATGGTGTAGAGGTTTATAAGAGATTTATAATCAGTAGGCTTGTGTTCAAATGCTGTCTATTACTTAATTCCTGTATCACTTCAGGCAAGTCATTTTTTGATGCTCAATTTCCTCATTTTCTCAATAACAGGATTAAACTAGATTATCCTTATTTCCCTTCAAGATCCAAACCTTGTGAGTCAAAGAAGGCTCCAATGAGCAGTTATGTAACATTTGAGTTGACTATTGAAGGGCCCAGATTCCTTATTATTATTATTTTTTTCTTTTGAAACTGACCAAGAAAGCTTCTAATTAAAATGGAGGGAGAAGGATAAAATTGTCCAAAAATATCAATTAATTTTAATAACAGAGAATAATAGGTACAATGAGTAAGAATATCAGTAGAGAGGACCAGTAATTCACAGAAATCAAACAAATTAAGCAAGAGAGTAACAATAATTTATTAAATATGAAATATATATTAGGCATACAAAGACAAAGCAAAAAAATCCTTACTTTCAGGGAGTTTACCTTCTATGAGGTAAACAACATACACGCACTTAAGTAATTGTGAAATATATTAAAGTAAATATATATATTATATATATAATATACATATAATATATATAATATAATTATATATATAATACATAAATATATATGGTAAAATATATTAAAGTAAAAGTAAAGTAAAGTAAAGTAAAAAATTGGGGGATTGCCCTTGAGAGGATTAGTAAACACCACCTAATGTTAAAGGAACCTAAAGATTCTAACAGGTGGGGACATGGGAGGTCATTCTTTGTATGCTTCTTCAAAGGCACAGAGATGGGAGATGTATTAAAGCATACAAGAAATAGTAGATAGGTCAATTTGACTGAAATGTAGAGCAAGTGAAGGGGGAAAAAAAGTGTGTACTAAGCCTGGAAACATATCCAAGAAAAGGGCCATCAGTAAAACCCAAGTTTTCAATCAATCAACCAATAAGAAATATAAAAGACAGACCTTGCTATCAAGGAGCTCATCACCTAATGGGAGAGACAATGTGCAAATAACTATATACAAACCAGCTATATACAGATAATTTGGAAATAATCCATAGAGGGAAGGCACTGGGATTAAGAGCTATCAGAAAGGGCTTCCTGTAGACAATAAGCTTTTAGCTGGGACTTCAAGGAAGCCAGGGAAGCCAGGAGGTGGAGAAGAGATGGAAGAACATTCTAGGCATTGAGGACAACCAAAGGAAAGTCCTAGAGTTGGGAGATGGAGTGTCTTATTCTAGGAACAGCAAGGAAGCCAGTGTCATTGGATTGCAAAGTTCATAGGGAGGAGATGTAAAGTGTAAGAAGACTGGAGAGGTAGGAAAGGGCCAGATTATGAAGGGCTCTGAAATTTTATCTTGAAAGTGATAGGGAGCCAATGAAGTTTATGTAGTAGGGGAGTGACATCATCAGGAAGATTACTTTGACAGCTGAATGGAAGATGGATTGGAAACTTGTGGCAGGCAAACCAAACAGCAGGCTATTGCAATAGTTCAGGTGTGAGGTAACAAGGGCTTACATTAGGGTGGTGGCAGTGTCAGAGAAGAATATGGGCACAAATGAGAGATAAATGTTACAAAGGTGAAGTTGACAGGCCTTGGCACTAGGTTGTATATGGGAGATGAGAGAGAATAAAGAGTTGAGAATGACACCTATATTGTGAGCCTGAGTGACTGAGAGGGTGGTGATACCTTCAAGAGTTAAAGGGAAGTTTAGAAGGGGGGGGATTTAGGAAAAAAGACAATGATTTCAGTTAGGGACATGTTTAACTTAAGATATCTCTGCAGGCCATCCACTTTGAGATATCTAATAGACATTTCAAGATAGAAGCCTGGAGTTCAGCAGAGACATTAGCCCTGGATAAATACATTTGAGAATCATCTGCACAGAGATGATGATTAAATCCACGAGAACTGATGAGACCATCAAATGAAGTCATATAGAAGGAGAAGAGAAGAAGGCCAAAGACAAAGCCCTGGGAGACCCTTGATATTAGTGGATGTGACCAGGATGAAAATCCAGCAAAGACTGAGAAAGAGTCATTAGATAGGTAGGAGGAGAACCAGTAAGAGAAGTGACATGAAAAGCTAGAGAAAAGAGAATGTCAAGGAGAAGAGTGATTGAAAAGCTGCAGAGAGGTCAAGAAGGATGAGGATTGTGGAAAAGTTATTCGATTTGGAAATTAAGATATTTTAGTAACATTAGAGAAAGTATTTTCAGATGAATGATGAGTCCTATGAAAAACACTGATTCACCAGAAGTGTAGCATTGTAAGAACTGGTCAAGTTTTAGGCTTATTCCTCCACAGTCACTGCTATTTAAGGTCTGCTTTCATCTTTATCTACTAATGCAGAGTTTCCCAAATTTATTGGGCCTACCACCCTGTTTAAAAAAAAATTACTCAGTGACACCCCCTCTGGAAACCTACTTTTTTTTTAACCGTTTGATGGTTTTCTTTTTAAAATTTGCATCATTTCAAAAAAATACAAAATATTTTTTTAAAAATGACACATCTTCAATTTAATAATTTATTATAAATCTGCATTTTTTCTGCATTGAAATTTTGATGATACAGTATTGTGTCATGTAACCGTATCGTATCGTATTGTAAGCAAGTCACATATTCCTGCCAATGCATGCTAGACTTCTGACAATGTGCAACTCACTTGCCTGACAACATTTGCTTGTTAAGATCTGTTGGTGGACTTGACCTCTGATGGGTTATAATTTGCATTTTGTGTGTTTATTTGGAAAATAATGTGATCACTATGACTCTAACTCTGTTACACAATAGATGAAAAGTATGAATGTTTCTTTCAAAATTTTCTTATCTTCCCTTCTTTCCTTAGCTTCCACAGCCCCCTTATTTTTATTCAATGCCCCTCCCCAATTGCACCTGAAGCTACTACCACACCCTTGGATTGTTGCAGCACCCCTAGGAGGTGGTATCACCCACTTGGGGAACCTGAAACTAATGCATTTTTAAAGAGAAATCCCTTAATGGTCTCTCTGCTGTTATTTTGTAGTTGTTGTTTAGCCCAAGAGATGTGTTTGTCTTTCTGTTTTGCCCCACCCTTTTTTCTGGAGATATTTATTCTATTTTTGTTTTCCTTGGTAATTATTTATCATTCTTGTCTTTCATTTGGCATTTTAAAAAAAATTTTAAAAATTAAGAATATTTCAAATGCTTCTTTTTGGAACTTCCATTTTCATTGATTATTAGACTCAGGTTTGTAATGTATGTCACCTTGGGTGGCATCTTGAGCTCCTTTGTAATTCAGAACACAGTATTCCAGTTTTGTATGACCTCACATGTATAGTTTATATAATATTGCTTGCCTTCTTAATGGATGGTGGAGAGGTGGGAGGGAGGGAGAGAATTTGGAACTCGAATTTTTAAATGAATGTTATAAATAAAAAAGTAATATAA
The DNA here is from genome assembly GCF_900497805.2 of Vombatus ursinus. Taxonomy (NCBI): domain Eukaryota; kingdom Metazoa; phylum Chordata; class Mammalia; order Diprotodontia; family Vombatidae; genus Vombatus; species Vombatus ursinus. The sequence continues at coordinate 4,808,681 of NW_020954611.1, forward strand.
CTCATTATTCCATTCTCTTGTGCAGTTTCTCCTTAGACTTCTTGATCTCTTGTCCAACAGCGACAGCTGCAATTACTTTACCTATTACACATAATTCTTATATTGGGGATGTTTAAGAGAAAAATGTCCTTCATCTTGTTGGTTGTGCGACCCAGAAGTCAAGGATACTAATGTAAAGAATGAAACAGACCCTACTCTCAATGAACTTTGATTCTCATGGGAGAAAGAAATATGTGTCCAAGTATATGCTGAATAAATAGGAAGAAAATAGATACAGATAAATACAGAGTATTTAAAGACAAGTTAGTTCTGGAAGGGAGGGCACTAGCAGCTGATACTTGGGTGGGGAATCAGGAAAGGCTTTATATAGAAGAAATTTTCTGTAAAGGCAGAGGTGAGAAGGGAATGCATTTCAGACAAGAAGGATGGCCAGTGAAAAGTCCCGAATGCGGGAAAATGGAATACTGTATGTGAGGAACAGAGAGAAGGCTAGTTTTAACTGGATCACACAATGCAAGAGAGAGCATAGTGTCCAATAGGGCTAGATAGCCAGGTTGATTATGAAGGTCTTATTTGTCTATTCATGGAAATATATGGTACAGGGAATAGACAAGATAAATTAGAGAGTCTAGGGCAGTGAGGTGGATTTGACGTAATAAGGATCATCAAAGCTTGGTGGGATGTGATTCATACCTGGATATATGGCAATGGAAGGACCTTATTTACAAGAAATAACATCGGCAAAAGGGGTTGTGAAATATAATTGTATATTGAAAAGATACAGTTATGTGAGAAAATCCAGGAAGCAGAAAGGGAAAGTGTAATAAATAGAATTTGGATGAAGATCGACAGAGAAACAGAATTTTTAAATATATATATACATATGCACATAAATATACATATACATCGCATGTTTTGAAAAATTATATAATGAATTCTATATATTAGTGTTAAAACTGTCCTACTTGCCTGAGCTTTCCAAATTTCCTTCTGTTGGCTTCTGTTCATTTTGAAAAATGAACTTGTCTTTTTTTCTTACCTTTTTTTGTCATTATTATTGCTATTTGTGCTCCCTCCCTCAATAACCAAAAGAGAGGGAAAAATAAAAAAAACTTTTGTAAACGAGGGAAATAGTGAAGCATAATGAATCCATACATATATAGCATCCAAAAATATGTTATCTCAAGATACATCATCTCCCTGTCATGCTTCATCATAGGTCCTCTGCATTGTTCAGAGTTCTAAAGTTTTTTTTTAAAATTTTTCTTTTTTTTACTATATTGTCCTCCTATAAATTGTTCTCTTGGTTTTGCTCACTTCACTCTGCATCATTATGCCCATTTGGTTAATAAGATAAAGGCAAAGAATAACATTTGATGAGTGACTGCAGGCATTCAGTTTACTGAAGGTTCAGAGATGCGCAATCTTGAGGGTTTCTCATGTTTTCTATTGATGACAAGGGAGAAGGCTGAGGCTAACTCAGGGAAGATGAAGATGATCTTAGAGGGCAAAAGAACAAGTCTGCCCTCTTACAAAACCGACAACAAAGTTGGATGCTAAACTTGAATCTCTCCTCCTCTCTCCTCCCCTCTCCTCCCCTCTCCTCTCCTCTCCTCTCCTCTCCTCTCCTCTTCTCTCTTCTCTTCTCTTCCCCTCTCCTCTTATCTTCTCCCCTCCCCTCTCCTCTCTTCCCCTCTCCTCTCCTCTCCTTTCCTCTCTTCTCTTCTCCTCTCCTCTCCTCTACTCCCCTCTCTTCTCTTCCCCTCTCCTCTCTTCTCCTCTCCTCTCTTTTCCTTTTCCCTTCCTTCCTCTGCCTTCCTGTCCTATCTTCTCTCCTCTTCCCTTTCTCTCCCGTCCTCTCTTCTCTTCTCCTCTTCTTTTTACCCATCCTTTCAGAATCAGGAAGTTTATTTTATTTTGTTTTCAGATGTTTCCTTTCTGGTTTTATCCTCCCTCTAACCTTCTTCTGCTTGTTTATCTCTCCTTTTTTCTTTACTTGAGTCTGCTGTATTTCTATACCAAATTTTGTGTATATTCATCCCTCCTTTGTCTGCATCAGATAAGAGTGAGGTTGGTCTGAGGTTGGATCCCTCACTCCTGGTGCTATACCATATCTCTACATCTTGTTAACAAGGGTAATCTAAGAGACTACACTAAAGGCTCTACTGAAATTCAGGCATGAGGAGAGACTGAAGATTAGGCAGCTAAGGGGTTTGGTGGATAGAAGACTGGGCCTAGAGTCCAGAAGGCTTGTGCTCAAATCCTGCCCTAGATATTTATTGACTGTTTGACACTAGGTAAGTTACATGACCTCTCTAAGCATCAGTTTCTTCACTTGTAAAACTATGAAGATAATAGCACCTTATAAGGTATTACAAGGTTGTGAAAATCAAGTGAAATAACACACACAAAACACTTTGTCAGACTTAATGTGTAATATACATGCTTGCCATTGCTGTTACTTTTGTTGTTGTTTTTTGTTTTTGTAATGCTTGAATTTGAGCAAAACCTTTGACAACATTTATCATGCTATCTTTGTTGACAAGATAAAAAGATGTGGGCTAACAGCAGTTCTTCAATAATGGAGAAGTTAGTTATACAGTGCCGCCCCAAAATACATCTCTTTGGCTCAAGAAGAGAATTGGTTGAACAAATGAATTCACTGCACCTCTACTGGCTTTAAGTATCTGGAGGAATTTCAGCAGAAGTTAGTCCTGTAGCAAAAAAGCTGAGTGATGGAGAACCCCAAGTTCAGAAGCTGCTGAGGATTACAATTGAAGAAGTTGGAGCCAGGGTATTGAGAAGAAGTCTTCTTGGAGGGAGACATGTTCTCAGTCTCTCTCTCTCTCTCTCTCTCTCTCTCTCTCTCTCTCTCTCTCTCTCTCTCTCTCTCTCTCTCCCTCCCTCTCCCTCCCTCCC
>NW_020954611.1:4811699-4813957 GCF_900497805.2 Vombatus ursinus
TCTTTTTCTCCTTCTCCTCCTCTCCCTCTTCTCCTCCTCCCCCCAATTGCTCATGTGATTGGAGAAACTGGATGATTAGGAAAGGCTGCGTCTATCTGGGAACAGATAGAGCAAATATGGATACAGAGAGATGGTCACTGAAAGGAAGAAGGAATTTCAAGAGCATGACTCCTTCTACCAGAAAAGAATGTCAGCTGTGGAATCAAGAAAGGACATCAAGTAACCAGAAGTTATTGGAGGAATTATTCCTTCATCACATGTATGTCCTACACATGTGCCTCCTCATGATTGTACTCTAAGTTTGAACCCACTCTTCCCATGAGTCTATGTAAACTTTGTGGGAAAGTGGACCTCATGCTTTTGAGGGAATATTTCATACGAACTAGTTTTACTGTTTCACATTAATAAATGCTTTTTCTAAAATTCTTCTTGTTGTTGTTCTTCTTCTATCCACAGAGCCACCTAGCTGCCCCCCAAAAGTTAATAAAATCTGGTTTATAATCAATGGGGAGCACACCAGTGGAGGATGATGAAGAATGGTACTTGAAACCTCAGTGACCCCTAGAATCTTGAGGGACATTAGGAGTCAGCTATCCTCTGGAGGTATAAAAATAAGAGTATGAGAAGTAGTGTTGGAGTGGTTCTACACATAGAATAATGTTTGCTGGATTTTTAAAGGATGTTCTACTCTAAATAAATTGTAGCTTAAACCTACCAACACCTCAATTAATTCCTGCAGTGTTAGTAGAAACCATCATGTTAAACTGGATAAATGCTAACATTGTAACCCAAAGGCTGCCCATCTGTGGACCTTCTAGAATGTTGGTTAACAATCATAAAGATTTTTAAAGGTAACTTACCTCTTATGGCTTACTTGTTCCTACTCCATTTAAAGACTTAAAACTTCTGAAGTTTTTTTTAGGCCAAGGTATTCAGTTACTTACTATACTTACTGACCCATGTAAGGAATGCCATTGAAATAGTAAAACATTTAATCGAGACAGAAAGGAGTATCAACCACATTTGGAAATGAGGACAGCTTCATCTTCCTTCCAGCCAGAGTAGTTGACACTTAAACTCTCCTAAATATATAGCCTTAATAGGAAGTCATGGGGCAAGCCTCCTTCTGCATCCTGATTAGACCAATGGTGAGTCCCAGAGTCTGAAGTCTTCAGTGAAGGAACAAGTCTTCATCTAGGATTGTCTGCTTTCCTTGCTCATTTACACTTATGTTCCCAGTCTGAAGTCTTTCCACGCCCCTCTTGGTTTGGTCTGACAGGAACCACTTGGCCTTTACTGGGTAGAAGTCACTCCCTGTTCCCGATTGTGGTGTGTAGCTCCCAGCCTGATTTACTTGTCACTTCAGATTGTGGCCCCTATTTTCATAGCCAGAATCCATCATCTCCTCACTTTGCTCCACATGGTCACAGCCATTGAAAACATCCATTCTTCTTCACATGCTTTATGGGGAAGGAAAACAACTTCTTCCCTTCTCTAAATGTACACTTTGATCTCCTCTCCGTTGAGGTAGGCAAGGGACAGAAACATGTAAGAAAAAGGAACTGCACACAGACCAAACCTCCATTCTGAGAAGCCACCAACTACATGAGAAAAACTTCCTGGGCATCAGAGCTGACCCCATGATGTTCTAGGCAAAGTGGCACTCAGAGTCTGATTCCCTTATTTCTTCACAATTCCTTCTTCCCCGATCACAAAACATTCCAGCTTCTGATTTCTGGACTTTTCCTATATTATTCCATTTTAAAAACTCTAGCCAGCCACCCAGTTGGACAACTCTCTGCCCTCAACCACAGCTGGACTTTGGCTCATGCTATCCTTCATACCTGAAATGCCCTCCTCCCCCCTCTTCAATTGTTTAAAATTTAAATGCCACATCAAATGTTGTCTCTTCCATGAAGTCCTCCCCGTTCCTCACTAATGTGTTCTGCCTATAAGGTTAGGTCTTCTATTTTACATACAAGGTGGCAGCTAGATGCTTTACTTGATAGAGTACTGGACTTGTAGTCAGGAAGACCTGAGTTCAAATCCTGCCTGAGACACTTACAAGCTGTGTGACCCTGGGAAGTCACTTCATCTCTTTCAGCCTCAATTTCTTCATATGTAAAATGGGGATAATAGTAGCACTTGCCTCACAGGCTGTTGTATGGGTTCAATGAGATAGAATATGTAAAGTGCTTTGCTAACAATAAAGCTCTACATAAATCCTAGCTCTCACTACAGAGTATTTTTCTATAACT
>NW_020954611.1:4813967-4866387 GCF_900497805.2 Vombatus ursinus
GCTCTACATAAATCCTAGCTCTCACTACAGAGTATTTTTCTATAACTCTAATGTATTTATATACTGTATAATATACTGATTTATTATGCTGTTATATACTGTTATATTATACAGTTAAATACTGTATAATATAATAAGTTAAATACTGTATAATATAATGTGCATTATATTACATAGAATAGGATATATACATAATATCCTATATTATGTATATAGTTATATGACTGAAGGAGATTGCACTTATGAAGCAATTTTTAAAACTGAAAACACTAGATCAATGACAGCAATTATTATTTGTGTCATCTCCCAACTAGATGGCAAGCTCTCTGAGGACTAGAAGAACCTTGTCTTCTTTGGCGTTTGGGCTTTGCATAGTGCCAACACAGTAGGGACTTTGAAAATGTTTGTTGAATGAATGAACGAATCTCTAACACAGGCATCTTCTGGACCTTTTCCTCTTCAGAAAAGTGAGAAAGTAATGTTATCGTTAACAACAATATATAATAATTTATGTTCATGAGCCATGATTAATACTTGTAAAGCAGGCTGCTAAGGTTATATAAGGCAAGAAGAATTTGTTTAATGCATACTATGTGCTAGGCACCGTGCCAATCACTGAGGAAATAAATACAACAACAACAAAAGGCAGTTCCTGGCCATCATGGGCTTCCAATCGAAAGTGGGAAGACAGCACTCAAAAAGGAGCTATAACACAAGGACCAGGTGAATGGGAAGGTGCCCCGTGAAGGGGAATGATGAGGAAGTTAGAAAGTCAGCAGCACAGTAGAAGAGTGAATGAAATTTGGACATTTCCATAAAGTAGGGACCCCAGAAGGAACTCACCAATGCAAAAAGGGGGCTGGTATAGCAGACGGTTGTTCCAGGGCCATAAGGTCTCAGGGGGTGGTCAATGTTCCATGGTGATATCGAGGACGAGTATGGTATTGAGGCTGGAAAGTCAGAAGCGTCCTAGGGCAGAGAACTGTACGTGTCCAGAGCAGCTCACTGCTAATATCTGAATCAGCCAGAGCAAAATAAAAACAAATCAATGGACCCTCAATAAATATTTGAGGATTTGTGCTGATTAAACTATGCATTTTGTATATATTTATAGTATGCAGAAACTTGAAACTATTTTACCTACAAATAAGTATCCTCAATAACTAATACAGGTACACTCCATTGTATAGTAATCTACTGCACAGAATTTTGTGCTTAATGGATTGGCTTTGATGGAAAATGGATTCAGTATGTGTTAAGGGATGACTTAGAGTTATTTAATCTGGGGATTCCTTATCTTCTGGCGTTAGTTTACCAGTGTTCCTAGTAACCAACAGCTAGGAAAGAAGACCATATAGCCAGTAACTTCTGGCAGAGTAGATGTGTCTTAGAACTTATGCATCTCTCTATAGTTACAGGTTGCTAGAAATCTTTATCAAGATCTATAGATTCTCTTGCACCTCTGCCTTATTTATATCTGTGGCCCAAAGACCTACTCTTCACATAGAAGCATATGTTGATGTAAGTCATTGGATTTGAGACAATGAACTTCATTTTACAGGCAATTTTTCTGAAAGCATGCAGCCCTATAGATAGGGCTGGTCCTGAAGTCAGGAAGACTTGGTTTAAGTCCCAATTCTGAAACATAATGACTGAGTCACCTTGGCTAAGTCACTTAACTTTTTAGTAGAAGATCTTAACTTGAAAATTGGTGCTGATCTGCATTGGTAGACTGAACTTTATCACAAAGAGTTCCTTACATGGATGAAATTAGATACGATCCCTTCAAAAAATAGGTATCGATAATATAGACATACATCATACTACATGAAGAGATTAAGGATTACATTTGAGTTTATAAAATATTTTCTATTGAACCACTTGAGGGAGCTATTGAGCTATAAACCAAATACTGAGTGTTTGCCACTAGAAGCCTATTTTTACCTTAGCTAGGAGAGCTAACTGCTCGCTGCTTAAGAAACAAGTGACCTATTTGTGCTTTTAAGTGTTCTCCTGCCTTATGGCATTTGACAGAGGTTAATGGAGCTGTTGAAACCTTGCCAAATCTCCTTCCCAATTCACCCTGAATGCTTGTTAAAAAAAAAAATACTAAGCCAGGTTTTCAGCTAATATGTTCAGCAAAAGTGGAATATATTTGAATCTTCACTGACACAGACCAGATCACCTTCACAGGGAGAAAGATCAAGGGGAGACACTCACAGGGCTGGGAAACCTGCGGCCTTGAGGCCATATGCGACTCTCTAGGTCCTCAAGTGTAGTCCTTTGGCCTCGAGGTCGCAGGTTCCCCAGCCATGATTGAACACCATGAAGTCCTTCAAGAAGCAGAATCCACTGAGCAGCTGATGGTTTTTGGCAAGCTATTTCTCCTTTCAGCCTCAGTTTCCTTGCCTTTAAAACAAGGGGCTTAGACCAGATCAGTCAATTAACAAACATTTATTAAGTATCTTCACTGGGCTAGGTGCTGGGGTTGCAAATACAAAGAATGAAATAATCTTTACCTGCGAAGAGTTTACAGTCTAATGGTGGAATATAAGTGACGACTTTGTGGTTTTTAAGCCAATTTCACATTTATTATTTTATTCTCACAACCACCCTGCAAGGTAGGTGGGGTATGTATCTTCACTTTACAGATCAGAAAATTGAGGTGAAACAGTTAAATGCAAGACAGTTTGGGTGGGGGATGAGGTGGGAATCGGGGATGGCATCAGTCCAAAGATGACATTCAAGTTACATCTTTAACAAGGGGACTCTGTATGAAGCACAGGTAAGAAAGAAGGTGTGAGGAATATAAAGGCACACAGACAGGAAATGGAGTGTCATGAGGGAGGTATAGAGAGTAGACATTTTGGCAGGATCTCAGAAGGGAGAGGGGAAGTCCTTTGCGAAGACATACTAATTAAACCTGTAGGAACTGACATGCTTACAAAGAGAACGTGTAGAAGGAGAAGAGAAGAGGACCTAGGACAGAGAAGAGGGCCTAGGACAGAACCCTGGGGAATACCCACTTTTAAGGGGTGTTATATAGATAATGAGCCAGCAAAAGAAACTGAGAACAATGATCGCTATGATCCCATCTTGCTCCAAGACTGTGATAATACAATCTCATATCAAAGGGGAAGATGTGTGGTATAATGGAAAAGCCTCAGTCAGAGGCCCTGAATTAAAATCTTGTCTATAGCTCTTACTCTGTGTGTGACATTGGACCAATCACTTCATTTCCCTGGGTCTCAGTTTCCTCACTGTAAAATAAGGGAGTTGGGCCGCTAGATAAACTCTGAAGTCCCTTCCAGTTGTCAAGCTATGATCCTAATTCTTTTCTTAATGATAATAAATCACTTATGTATCACTTAGGAAACACCTCTCACAAGGAGATGTCTTTTCCTCCTTCTCAAGAACAAAACAAAACAAAAACCCAGGTTTAAAGCACCTTTGAGGCACTCACTCAAAACTATAGCTCACAGTCAATCCCCCACTGACGTGTTTACCTTCATCAGTCATTCAAAGGACACATTAATTCAGAAACAAAGATTTAATCTAACAGCATCACAAATCAAGTGATGAGATGAATCTATGAGGAAATGTATACTTTTCCAAAAGTTACCACACCACTGCTATGGGGAAGATTTACACAAAGGGAACACATGTAACTAGGGACCACAACCGGTCTACACACATAGAGAGAATCCATGTGGCTAAGGAACATTCATGCAGGGCAAATTCTAGGAACCCAAGTGATGAGAGTGCCCACGTGCTCAGAGTAACTCGTTCTTCTGAAGCTCTAGGATTTTTGTCCTCTGCAATTTTCCTCATTCTGCTCCACTGGGCATGTTGTTTCTGCTTTGCTGGTGGTCACATTGAGCTATTACACCATCAGTGGCTGCTGAGCATCTCCACTGGGCATATGATCACCAGACTTCTGGAATGCAATTCTTCAGGCTTGCCTGTTGTCCATTTCAGCCCCCATATGCTAGGGTATAGTAAGTAGAAAGCGGATAACAACAATTATTCATAATAACCAGAGGGTCTAGGCTACCACAGGCAGGTGCTACCAGAATACCCCAGTCTATTATTAAAACTTCTCTTTTGATTCTTTTTGTCTAAGGTTGAATCATAGACTTGACTTAGGCCTAGATCAAATAGTGTGCTGGTAAATGTTTAATAACCAAGGAAAAAAATATTGTGTGTGTGTGTGTGTACACACACACACACACACACACACACACACAAAAGACACTCTTTTAAGTTTAATCTGCTTTAGTAACATATTCTCCATCACCTAAGTCCATACAATCAAAAAAACAATAAATCAAGCCTGATTTGAAGCACCTATTTTTGGGGTATAAATAAATGTTCACACTGCAAATAAAATAATGGCTCTCAAAGCCAGTTGGAACTGGCTCCAGCACGTCTGGTTTGATTCTTCCTAACTTGACGTGCAAATGAACATCCCTCTTCCAGCTCCACACTTGACTCTCCCAACTTTCTCCATGCCTTTTCCTCCCCCTTCACCTCCCTTTTAAACCCCTTTTCTGCTTCCCTTTACTATGTCTTCTCTCCTCCCCCACACCCACTGTTAGAATGTAAGTTCTTGAGGATAGGGGCTATCTTTATTTCTGTTTGGCTTTGCCTTCCTAGCCTTCACCACTATGCCAAGGCATGTACCTAACAAATGTTTGTTGACTTGAGCCAGACAAAAGATAAGCAGGGAGATAAGGATACAAGTTTTTCTCCTTCTTGTGCTGAATTACTACCTTTATTATGCTATCAGTCAGGCGGTCAATAAATATTTATTAAGTACCTACTATATGCTAGGCACTGTGCTAAATGCTAGGGATACAAAGCAGAACTAAACCCAAACAAACCTGACTTTGGTGATGTGTTTTAAACAATTAAAAACCTGCGGTCTTCCACACTTAGATTTATATACTGCTTTGTAATCTTCAAAACATTTTCACATTTATTCTTATTGTCACAACCATCCTGTAAGGTAAGGTATATGTTTTCATTTTACAGGTCAGGAAATTGAGACAAAGAGGTGAGACAATTTTCCACAGATCACACAGAGCTCCATTCTCCTGATTCCCTGACCTTTGCTCTTTCCTCTAGGCCAGGCAGCCTCTCCTTAGAAAATACTACTCCTGAATCTTTACTTTTAGCAGTGACCTTTCAGATATTAAGCCAGGTAAGTGTTTTGGTTTTCCCAAAGAAAGCATGCCATTGGATTGGACACTATTAGGGGAAGCAGTGCTCAGTAAGATGCTGCTGATACCAGATCACAAAGTACAAACTTCAGAAAACTGTGAATATAACCATCCGCTTTCCTGGCAGTCTGGAAATTTCTAGTGTGCCAGGCCTACTCAGAATTGTTTTCACAAGAAATAATGTAATTAGAAAATTTCATTCCTGGTTGTGGGTTTACTTTGAACAGAGACCCATTTACTTTTCTGTTTTATAAGAAAACTAAGCAAAAGACAAATTATTGAATTCAGTCCAAGTTCTCTAGTCCCACCTAATTTTTCATATTGGCTTCAGGATTTCCTAAGATTTTTTTTTTTCTTACCTACTCCCCTTTTGTACAGGCATTTCATCGACTTGGTAGCACTTTGTTATTCTGCAAAAGGAAAGATGAGAAATTCTCCTTTTTTAGTATGGTAAGATTATTGAATTCCAATCTCCATCAGGGCAGGAAAATCTCAAGACTATCTCCATTGCCTTCTATGTTACTACAGTATAGACGACAGCAAGGGGCATTGTCTAGATTGCATACATTTTGATTGAAGAGTCTAGCAATATCAGAATAAAGTACTGGTCCTCCACAAAAATCCTCTTCTGATACTTTATTGTGACACGGGATTGTAAAGTTTATATCAGCCAAGCACAAGCCCAGGGAGGTCAGACCATGCTAAAAGGATGGTTATCACCAGTAGACTGGCCACCGGGTAATGGTCTTTTTTCAGCCACAAGAACTCATGAAACAGTCATCTACTAAAGCAAAGAAGGAGTTCTCTTATCAGAAGTCTTCAAGGAAAGGCTTGATGACCATTTAGGGGGTATGTTCAAGGGAGGAATGCCTTTTTTTGACTATGGGTGGCATTTGAGGGTCCTTCCAACTGAAATTCAGGGATTCTGTGATGGAGCATCACCACCAATCCTTCAAGTATTAAAATTCGATAATTCAAGTATTAATATTGATCAATTATCAACTACTGGTTTTGTGGGGCTGGGGTAGTATTCTACTGACCATCTAGTTCTATCCCTGCACACCTATGCATATACATTTATTTCAATGCATCTGTTATTTTACTGATGAGGTTACTCGCTCCAAAGATACAGATCATAGTCCATTTACATTTTCTGGAAATATTTGCCTTTCTTCATATTACTAGTAGCTAGTGATGCCTCACTCCGCCTGCTGAAATTTCCTTGGATTCCCTTTGCAAATATTTTGTGCATGCGCATGTGCATGCGCGCGCGCGCACACACACACACACACACACACACACAAAATCTTTCATTTTTGTATCACCTACATTTTCCACCAAGGACCGTGTAGAACAATTCTGATCTCTCTTTCATATAAAAGCCCTTCAAATGTTTTAATACAGCTCTCCCGTACCCCCTGGGACGCTCTTCCCTCAGCTCTGCTACATTGTGTATGTTTCCTGTTCCTACAGCCAGGCCTGAGGTATTGGATATATGAGGCCCTTCACTATTCTGCTCCCCCTTCTCTGGATGCAGCCTATTAACATTTCCCCTAAGATATAGGACTTAGGGTTGTGTGGGACAGAGACCACTACTCAAATTCAAAACAAAGACTTAGTTACCTTGAAAGCAGAAAGGAGTTTATTGCTTTCTCATGAGAAGGGGTACCACCCCTGGTGGCCCGAGTGGGCGCTTATCGGTACAAGTTGGTTACAGAAAGCAAGGCTTATTTATATCCTAACGCAAGTTCCTACTCCCAAAACCCCCTTCCCCTTTATGCCATTGGCTGGCCTTCAGGGGGCACAATCTATTCACAGAAATCTCCCCCAGGAACAGAGTTCACAAGTTTGGCCAGAGACAAGAAAAGGTCGGAAGTCTTGCAAAGGCTTTAGGTTGGGGGTAGGGCTATTCTATTCTTTCTGCTATGTGCTTAAAAACAGAGTCTGAGGGGGTTTTGACAAGGTCAGGAGGGAGTGTTTCAATAACACAATTAGAAGGCCATCTACAACAAGTGCCTCCAATTTCTCTCTTACTATCTGGCTTCTGACCTTATCTCTCTCCAAATGACCAGTGATCTCCTAATTGCAGCCCTTTGCGAGAACTATTAACAAGAACGATTAACCCTTTGAGGAGGCTTCATCATCTCTCACAGGGTTAAAGCATTTTCAGTCAATTATTAAACATTTATTAAGTACCTACTACGTGTCAGGCTACAAGAAAAAAAAGTAAAAGGCAGTCGCAACCCTTAAGAAGCTTATAATCTAATGGAGGAACACATGAGTCTCATGATGACCCTGAGAGGGAGGTGTTATCATTACCCCTGTTTCACATCTGAAGAAACTGAGACTAAGAGAGGGTAAGTGACTTGCCGGGGGTCAGACAGTTAAGTAAGAGTCTGAGATAGGATTAGAACTCAGATCTTCCCGACTCCAGGTCCAGTGCTCTATCTATTGTACTACCTAGCTGCCTTATATATCCATATGTATATAAATAACCTTTGTTCCTCTGGAAAGAGAAAAGGAGAAAGAGCCATAGTGTTGTATTACAGAAAGACTACTAGGTTTAGGTTGTAGCTCCACCACTTATTAGTTGGGTGACTTTAGGGGAACCATTCAAGGTCTCTAGGCCATAGATTTCTCATCCATGAGAGGAAGGGGTTGATAATGATATCTGCCTCAGTTTCTCCCTCACAGAGCAGCTGTGAGGACCAAATGATATGATGTATGTGAAAAACCTGTTGCACAGCACCATATGTAAGCTACTATGATTGGTAATATTTTAAGAGTTCAGGTTGCTAGCCTGGGGCCCAAGAGCATCCCACAAGCTAGGCAAAGTGGAGATTGTTTAGCCCCATTGTACCGGAGGGGAAGAGAACTAGGCTAAAGGGAGATGTTAGGTGATTTGTCCAACTTCAATATCAATAGAGTTAAAATTGCAGCCCATGACCCTTGACTCCCAGTCCAATAATCCAGTTTGTAGAGAAAACATGATTATAAATATATTCACTTCCTAATCTCCCTAGACTGATGGGAAAATGGCACTTAATATAAGTGTCACAAATGTGATCATTAGGGATTTTAAAATGTGAGTTTTAATTTTCATTCACTGTAATTACTAACTTCACAATCTAACAAAGAGCTATCCTCTTCTAGATCTGTTTTTCTTTTCTTTCTGTTTTAAATCTTCTTTTGGACTGACCTGAATCTGAATCCGTCCACACCCGGCAAACCTTTCAAAGCTCTTAACTCTATTCCCTGAAGGACGTTCTACTGGGTTTCCCCTCTTCCTTCATACCAATTATTCTGAATTCCAGGGGTGTGGCTTTGAGACATGACGAGCAAAGTCCCTTGGGATAACACCTGGTAGATTAGAATGTGTAATTCTGTGATTTGTGGAATGTTTTAGGGAATGAAAAGAGAGACTTTAAAATGTCAAATGTTGGTATTTGGCAATCATAATTGGGAGTGGGATGGGGGAGAATGTTCCTGGAATGCACAATGGGAGACTTAGAATTCCATAGGCAGAACTAAGAATGGGAGAACTTCCTAAAGGAAGCCTTGGATCTCCACCCTTTCTGCTCAGTGATCTTGAAGAGGTTCTGTCAAACCATTACAGCTTAAAGTTGTCCTGGTGGCACATTGAGTCTTTCTGTTACAATAATATGTTTAATCAATCTGTCTCAAGGATACAGCTCTCCACTTGAAACAGCAAGCCCACATATTGCACAGCAGTGAATTTAAGTGACCCATTAGAATTGTTGAACCAGGTCTTCTTCAGATCATGTGATCTGAGAGCAACAGGAAAACCAGAACAAATGGTGGACTATGGGGGCCTTACTTTAACTTGTAGAATCTGTACTCTTGCCTGGAAAGCTACATTTTGTAACATCCTTATCTTGTAAGGTTAGTGCTGCCCATGAAGGAACAGAGATAAAATTAGCATGGGAATTTGTTGACTCAGAGTCCAGTAAACTATTTTTCAGACTAAACATTACTTTAACCATATCAGCCTCTGAATTTTCTTTGATTAAAGGAGGAAAAACACATTACATTTGGCAAAAAATCTGGCAATGTGCTTTCAAAGCATGATCCTCATGGTTATTAGTTATACAAGGTGATTCCTAAACTTGGAACCTAAAAAAGAAAGAATAATTACCTCCCATAATTCTTTTTACTAGAATGTAACCTCCATGAGGCCAAGAACTATTTCACTTTCGGTTATATAGCCCCGATGATTCAATAATTGGTTGGTAAATGCTTATTGAATTGAATTAAATGCTTCTCCTTTTTCTTTATTCATACAATATTTGGTCAGCGTTAAAGCAGATATATGTGAACTATTATTCATTTATCACAATATGTTTAGTGCCTATTGTGGTCCAGTCAATAAGAATACAAAGACCCAAGCTATACTCTCTAAGGAGCTCAAAATTTGACCTATGTAATGGAGACAGTTTACCTGCACTGCTTTTAGTTACCATAATATTTAACCAGGCTTTCTTAAGGTACAGCTCTCCACTGAAACCAGCAATGTCATATGCTGCAAAGCAACAAACTCCAGTGACCAGTGAGAATTTATGAAGCCAGGTCTTCTTCAGCGCCTTGGGGTATACCCACTGTTGCCAGGCAAGGTGTGGATGAAGAACCATCAAAGGTGACAGAGGAAATAGGGAGAGAATTTAATTTAATTAATGCATTTTCTGTACCCTCTTGCAGTACAATCAGATTTAGTTAGAGGAACTGTAATTAGGTGTCTGGAATTGCATAAAGTATCTGCATTTATTCCCACTAAACAGTGGATATAAAATTCAAAACTATTCTTGTCTCCTCTAAAAAGTTTTGGCAGTTCTATCTTATGTACACCAGGGGGAGCTGTGGTGCAATGTTAGTTTTACTATTCCTTCTGTGTTTCCCGGCAATGCAGGTTTGCACAGTTTCTAGAGTGAAGTCACACAGAGTGGTTTTTGCAGCAATGAAGAACTGTCCAGTTAATGGTCCACTCATCCCTCACCTTGTGAAAATGAACTGATACACAACAGAGTAATTTTAGCTCCAGAGTTGATTATCAATGGAAACCTTGTCTTTGGTCGGTCTTGCCCCTCCTAACCCAAGAGTTTAGTGATTACTTTCTATTCTGGCCCAATGGCAGCTCTGGCTTTAAAGGAAAGTGGATTGTGTGGCTCATTCTTAAGGTGGCCTGACAGACAGTCTCTGAAGAATTGCTGTAGATCCATGGAGGGCACTCTGTTCTTTCCAAGCTCTTTGGTGAGTCATTGATAACCGGCAATTCCAAGAACTGCCAGTTCACCCCTCTGACTTGTTCTTTTTCTATGGGAAGAAGAATTTCAGCCTAGGTTCAGACTAAAGTGTTGACATAATAGTCTGTCTTCAGTGTCCCAGGGACTGAATAATGCGCATATGAATCAAAGAAAAAACCCACAATGAAAACAATGTTTATTGATAAACAATATGGGTAATATAAATGTGTACAAACCAATTGACAGAAATTACACAATTTCTAAACACCATCCAATCACTGGTACTTATAGGGACTCAACAAAGTGATAAGGTCTATTCCTAGAATTGAGAGTTAGAAGAGACTACAAAGTAAGTTCAGTAAGGTTTGCCCTCCTCCTTCATTTATAGATCACACAACTATTACATAGTAGGTCCTCTAGCTCTACATCCAACATCTTTCTTAAAGGTAGCCTATCCTAGCAGTTAGGCAACAGAATTGGAATTTAAATCCAGGATCTTCTGATCCCACATGCAGCATTCTTCTAAGTAGGCTGTGCTATCTCCCTAGTCCTGCTGTGTTTCTGTGATACCTCCTGCAGTTCAGGAATCACTAGTGTGCCTTAGATTCTACAAATGCATGCTGGGTACCCCCTGTGTGGCCATCATGGTTCATGTTACATGAAAAATTCATTCCTTCTGACTGTATGAAAAGAGTACTATTAAGAGACCCACTGGAAGAGATGTCATGGTGATGGACAAGGGAGTCCTACCCTGGAGAGAGTCTTGGTTTCTTAGGGTAACCAGTAGGGATATAGAAGCTATAGTAGAATTTTGGAATAGGTTTCCTTTGGAATTCTTTAATATTTTGAACATGTTGAGGCCTCTGACTCAATGTGATTTCTGTGATAAGGCTCTATATAATTTCTGGGCCAATAAAGTTTAGCTATATGGAAAGGCTTCCTGTCCCTTGCTTATTACTGGTCCCTGATAAAACAGGGTGGGGGAAATATCTTTCTGCGTTTAGTTCATACATGAAAAATAAAATAATGCTAAATATGTTAGGAATATAGCATCTTCATTTGTACTGGAAAATTAGTGAAAAATCCCACTTTGTTACAGCCTTTTCTGAGGTTCACCTTCAAATATATATGCACATATGTGTATATGAATACATACATACACACACACACACATATATACATATATATGGATAGGTATGCATTTCTGTACATGTGGATAGATATACAGACAGACAGACAGACAGGCAGGCAGATAGGTAGGTAGGTAGATAGGTAATCTTCAGCTTTCTGATTTCCTCAGTATGGCAAAATCACAGTGTGGAAACTCCTAACCATTCTTATCTACTTATCTGTAACTTATGGTCTTAGAGGGTTGCCTGGTGGCACTCAGAAGTTAACAACTCGCCCACAGTTGTAACTCAGGATATATCACAGGCAAAACTTGAACCTAGGTCTTTATGATACCCTGACCAATTATCTACTATACTATGAATACATATACATTCACATACATGTACACACATATGTGAACATATACCTCTATTTTCACTCAGTTTAATCTATTTCTGCTGCATATATACCAGAGCAAATCAATATTGATTTTCATAATGGTTTGACTGAATAAGGCAGAGTTGAGTCTTAGAAGCATGGTGCCTGGAATGTAGTGATATTGTGCATTTCATTAACAAAATGACCATGCTCCCCCACTTTCTGTAATGCTTTTGACATTCTATAGAGAAGAATATATTGGTTACATTATGACCAGCTGACTAAATGCCTTAGTGCATAGAACTGGTTATGAATATATATGGCCTTTTAGGGCCAAAATAAGTTGAAAAGAGCCTGCATATTTGGGGGGAGAGGGCTTTTTTGATTGCTGTTGCTACTTGTTATTACTGTATTATTATTGTAATGGAAGAATGATGGATATGAAGAATTCAGAGAAATATGGGAAAAGCTTCATGAATTGATGCACAATGAAGTAGGTAGAACCAAACAATACACATGACTATAACACTCTAAATGGAAAGCCTAATAAATGAAACTGACTATTGTGTAATTATTTGACCAAGTTTGAAATTGGAGATAAATTGATAAAATGCACCACTTTTCCTTTATTGCAGAGGTCAAGGATTATGGGTATAGAATATGACATATACATTCTGACAAGACTTTGCTGAAATGCTCCCCTCCTGTCTTTTAATCTTTGTTTTAAGGGACAACTGGCTGAGGGTGAAATGCGAAAGGAATGTGATATAATAACAAAAGTCATCCACATGCATGAAATTAGAATAGGGACTGAACCTATGATTTTATTGATATAGAAAACTTTCAGGTGAAGAAACTCTTTCAATCAATTTAGGATGGCATCTTCTCTATAAACAGATTCTTAGTGAATTGCCTATAGAAATGAAGGATTATGTAACTTGATCAGAATCATGAAGCCAATATTTGTAACAGATAGAATTTGAACCTAGATTTTCCTGGTTTCAAAGTTAACTCTCCATCCATTATACCAAGTGGCCTCTCTTAAAAGTAAAATTAAAAATAAAATAAGACATCAGGAGGAGAAAAATGTTTATACAGCTACGGACTAAGCTAAGAGTATTTATTGGGATGTTACTCTGGTCTTGAGCTATAATTAGGAATTTGGTAACCTCGAACATTTCCTTGAACTAAGGGTGGGGGTGGGAGGGAAGAGATATCTGATGTATAAACCCACCTATGCGAGGATATGGTAGATTAGAGACAGATGACATGAGAGTTGAGAAGGCTGAGTTACTGGAAAGTCAGAGTACTCAAGGAGTGCAGGTGTTGGCAATGAAGGAGGTGCCAAGCAAGATAATCACTTAATAGGGAAGAAAGAGAGTGACTTGTATATCCTTAGATTAAAGCCAGGAGAGATGGTCTGAAACTGATAGCCGATACAAGGAATATTCCAACTTCTCTGGCCCTTTGTGTCAGGATAGGAGAGAAGGAATGGTCAATATTGGAGAGGGTACCAAGAGGTATGATACCTTTATGAGACAGCTAGGTTTCACTGAGCACCAGAAAATGTAAGGAATCTGAGAAAAAGAGATCCAGAATCATAGAATCTTAGATGTCTCCACCAATCATTTAGTAAGCACTTGCTTTGTGCCAGGCATTATGTTAGGTTCTAGGGATACAAATACAGATAAGACATCCCCTGCTCTCAAGGAATTTGCATTCTATTGTGTGAAAGCCTGAAAGGGAACTTGGAGATCATCTAGTATTGCATGGATGAAGATACTGAGGCAATGAGAAGCAAAGTGCTCAAGGTACTACACAGGTAGTAAGAGGGAGAATCCAGATTTGACCTCAGGTTCTCTGGATAAACAGAGGGATCATTTTACTTCATTACAACAGAAGAAAAGGAAGAAGTGGAAAGGGGATAAGAGAGGAGGCTAATGACTGTGGGAAAGATAAGGCAGAATTTTTCTTGGGGGAAGGAGGGAGCAGTTGGATTTTCCATCTAATTCCATGCTGAGCCTTCAAATATTGTGTGGCAAGGTCTTTAAACGAGGTTGTTCCAACATGTTGAATGGGGTAGGATCTATCCTGCCCAGCCTGGTGCCAGATGGAAGAACAAACAAACCAGAAGGCCAGTGCTGGGAGAGGTGGGTCGGGTTGGAAGAATCAGAGAAGAATCAAGGGAGGTGGGGATGGCCCATGTCAGCATCTGGGACACACCCCTCAGGCCAGCTTAGTAAAACCATGTTCCATAATAGCACAGAATATTGAAAATAACACAAAATGGGGCAGGGAGATCTGGAGTCCTGAGTTTTCATCCCATTTCTGCCATTGAGTTGTATGATCTCAGACATCTCACAACTGTTTTGATTGTCTGTGTCCTTATCTATAAAATGGTGTGTTGAGGTAGATAATCCTGAAGGCATGTTTTAGCTTTGAAGCACAGTACCTAGCACAGAGCCAGTGCTCAGTTAATGCTTGTTATGTTGAATTGAATTGTGGTATGCTATGTAACCTCTCTGTACCTCAGCTTCTTCTTATGTAAAATAAGGAGGTTGGACTATGTGGATTATATAGTCTCCAAAGTCCTTCCAGCCCAGAAAGCCTAACGTTTATTTTTTTCTTAAAGGTGCCTTCAAAAGACTGGGATGTCATCTCATACGAAGAAAAAAGAAAAAAGAAAACAAAAATCCTAAACCCTAGTCCTGTTTCCATTTTAAAGAAGATGAAAGCATTAAGTTTTCTTTTATTTTGAAAGAGCCAGTGGAATTGCACATAGGTGGCCTGAACTCTGAATTAAGTGGTGGGATCACTGAACACCATTCTAAACCTGAATCTGATGGGCCGAGAAAGCAGTTAAAAATAAACAACTATATTCCAAAATAAACACTGTATTCTTGATGGTTCTGAAATGTGCTCAAACCCTGAAGGAGAAAGGCCAGTAAGGGAAAACAAAAAGAAACCATTTAACCTCCAGAAATGATAATTGTAAGCAGAAATATGCTCCAATGGGCTGCTTGGCTTTGCAAGAAAACAATAATCCCTTACAGTCTGTTAATGCCATACAAGGTTGGGAAAAATAAGCCCAGTCCCCAGCCCTTGCGAGCCTATGAGCTGACCCAGGCAAATCCAAGGAATGAAATAAAGGCAGCCTATAGTCCAAATTATTTACAAATGTGCATCATCAGCCATTTGTGTCTGGGATCAACATGTTATGAACACAAAACATTTCTCAATATGTTTCTTTTTATTCTGTGCCCTGGAAAGCAGAGTTTGCCTTACAACTGGAATGCACAGAAAAGAAACCCTTTGAATAATTTAAATCTGAATCCCTGTAGGTTGGGTTGGAATAAAGGAGGGCTTTGTGATTGGGGTTTGGCCAAAAACATAGGCAAGTTTTCATTCTGTTAGCCTTTTTGTCCTCACTTAGACCCGTGGGACCAATGAAAGGAAATAACACAGACGAAAGTTCACTGAAGGGGAGTGTCTCAAGTTTGGTGTAGGCCACAAGATGAAGTGTGTGTGCCTACGAGTGTGCCCAAGAACATGCTTTAAGACCAAGCGGTCTAAACAGGCTCTTCCCATGAGGATTAGCAAAAACATTCCCCTTTTTTCCCCAGTTGCCCTGTAAGAAGTTAATAATGTATTTACCAGATTAAAGACTACCAATTTATCTCTCACCAGATATAATGCATGTCTCCTACAGGCTCAGAGGTCATGTACTGGGAAAAACTAAGAACTCAGAACTCAGAGGGCCTAGACATCATGATCTTTCTTCATGATATACCAGGACCACAGCTTCTGCTAATCAGCTCTTCCTCAGTAACATGACTTTTCTGATGGGCATACAGAAGAATCTCCTCATACTTTTTATGGGGGGCAGTCTTCCCTCTTAGCCAGAACCACAAGTACCTGATTCTTTATTACCTATGACTCTCCCTAAAGACCACATACATTTCTCTTCTTCACCTACCTTGCAAAACAGGATACAGCAATTGAAATCACATTGTCCACTTCTGGGAAATGTCCACATGGCCTAGCCATGCTTCTCTGATCAACCATTATCTCTGAAGGATAAATATGGACTATATGTGCCTGACCTATGGTAGAGCCTTCTGGGCCCATATTGGCCTGATCAGCCACAGTCAGACACACTGTATCTTGGCTCCAACATAGCGATGTCATTTTCGTCCTCTTCAAGAACGAAGGACAACAACCATCTCTGGAGGATAGCAAGGTACTTGATGAATTCAACAAAATAAACCCATAGGCTGTTAAAGAAAAAGGGGAGTTAGAAATCATTTAGCCCAACTTTGTTTTTACAGATGAGGAAGCTGAAGGTCATAAATTATATAGGTAGTAAGTGTCAAGACACATCTTAAACCCAGGTTTTGTTTTCTTTTTTTTACTACAAATCCAGTGGTCTTTTCATTAAGGGCCAAAGACTTCATGTCAAGGGTGAAGTGAAGAGATTTGTCAAGGAGTTCATGAACTGATACAAATATCAAATATTATTATTTTGCTCTTTATTTAGCCCCAACAAAATAAGCCTTGTGATTCAGTATAATAAATAGACAAACATACCTTCTATAGACTAAATAATGTCACACACATATGGCTGTTTTTCATATATATATATATATAATATATATACACACACACACACATACATATATATAGATACACACACACACACATACACACACACACACACACACACACACACATATATACCATAGAGATACTTCCATGAAGATCTCAGGGATCTGCCTCTGAAGGAAGTTGTTCTGAATATTCCCAGGGAGGCTCTGGGGTTGGAGGACAACAGTTCTAGGCCTCTGCAGTAAATGTGGTTATGTCGTAAAAGAGCCCAGTCCTCTTCTCCAGATCCCTCCTCCTGCCTCTGCCCACCCCTAGCCCCCAA
Organism: Vombatus ursinus; assembly: GCF_900497805.2. Lineage (NCBI taxonomy): Eukaryota > Metazoa > Chordata > Mammalia > Diprotodontia > Vombatidae > Vombatus > Vombatus ursinus. The sequence goes on from NW_020954611.1 coordinate 4,830,863, forward strand.
TCTAACTGCAGACTTTTAGATAGGCATATGAGGCAGAACAACTCAGGGGACAATGCAAGAGTGCGCTCTCTCTCTCTCTCTCTCTCTGTCTCTCTCTCTGTCTCTGGCTCTGGCTCTCTGTCTCTGTCTCTCTCTTTCTCTCTCTCTCTCCCTTTCTCTCCCTGTCATCGATTTCTTTTGTGATCCGGGGGAGGTCACTTAACTTCTCAGTGCTCTAGGAAATTCTTTCAGACTATAAGTTACAGAGCAGGTGCAACTCATATAGGAGTTTACTATTTTGCTAATAAAATCATAGGTCCTGTCCCTATCTCTGGTCAGTACGTACCAGATTTAAATTAAGCTACTAATAGTATATTGGTTTGACACACCTTCCTTAAGAAGCAATATGCTGTACTGAAAAAGGTACTGTACTGGGGAATCAAGATATTTGGTCTCTACCACTAACTTGCTGTGTGACTGTGTATTTTAGCCTCAGTTTTCTCACTTGTCAAATCAATCCACAAGCATTTATTAAGCACCTACTATATGCCAGCCACCGTGCTAGGCAAATACAATAAATGAAACAGTCCCTACTCATGTGGTATATTCTAATAAATGTAACAAATGGTCCCTAGTTATCTCATCAAATTATTATTAGGAGTGAATGAATGTGAAAAAGATGAACAAATGCAGTGACTTATTAGTCATGTTCTCTCCTCTTGTTTTCTGGCATAAAACACTGTGGCAAGTTCAGTATTCATTCCAAGTCAGGAGATAAATGTCTTGTTCCCAGATGAAGACACTCAGAATTTCTAATCTCTTCCTAATCCTTAGGATCAAAGAGAACAACTTGCCCTCCCAGGGAGGCTGAGGCTCCTCAGCCCTTGGCAAATCTGCTTATAAGCTCGAGTCTCTGTGAGATTGTTTGCCTGTCCTATGGCATATGGCACATCAGTGACTCCACTGGGTTTGGATGTGCAGTTATGAGAGAGAGAGAGAGAGAGAGAGAGAGATGCTATCTCCTATTCCTTTCTCTGGTTCTCCACAGAATTCCTTCCATACCAAAGCGTGCTGGGTGACCTCACATTTCTGCTTTTCACTTTTCATAAGAATCAGAATTCTAAGCCACGGATCATTTCAGACAACATGTACCTAAATAGCTACATACAAGATACACACAAAGTAGATGGAAGGTGACCTCAGAGGGGAAAGCACCAGCAACTCATGGAAGGTAGGTGGGACAAAAGTGGCGAAAACTGGGAAAGGCCTTTTTTTTTTTAAGGCAATTGGGGTTAAGTGACTTGCCCAGGGTCACACAGCTAGTAAGTGTCAAGTGTTTGGTCTGAGGCTGGATTTGAACTCAGGTCCTCCTGACTTCAGGGCCAGTGCTCTTGGGAAAGGCCTCTTACACAAGTCTTGAACTGAGTCTTGAAGGAAGCCAGAGATTCTAAGGGATGGGAGACAGCCAGGGAAAAGCACAGAGCTGAGAAATGGTGCACCATGTATGAGACGCATCAAGTAGACTAGTGTGGCTGAACCATAGGGTCTGTGTAAGATATGTAAGATGCCTGGAAAGATAGGAAGGAGAAAGCTGTCAAGAGCACCGAATGTTAAGCATATTTGATCCTAGGATTATAGGGGGCCACTGGAGTTTATTGAATGGGGGGGTGCCATGATCAGATGTACCCTTTAGGAAAATCACTTTGGCTGCTCTGAGTGGGGTGCATTGGAATATATATGCTATACTTGCTGTTCAAAAGAAGACTATGATAAATCACTTTGAAATGTAAAAGGCTTTCCCTAATTTATCTGTTTTATGATTCGTTTTCTATTTTTTTACCTTGGCTTTTCATATCACAGGACATATATAGCTGTTGAGGTTTAGGGGTGGTGGGACCCTGAAATAGCAACACATGGGTCTTGCCTGAATGAATTCAACCCAAGCCCTTCTTTCAGCCAAAGACAAGGTTTATTAGAACACCCCCAGAGGGTGGGTGTGACACCATATTGGCCAGACTCTTCAGGAATCTGAACGTTATTGGCCAGATTTTAAGAATCTGAGCACCTTAATGGTGGCTAAGATGGATCTCATATACAGAAAGACTGTGGGAGGGATCTAGGAGTGACCAAGTACTGTGATGACTGGGAGGTAACAGAGAACTCCAGGGACATGGACCGTGTGGCCAAGGGAGAATGGAGTCTAAATAAAATTATGGGTGGGAAGTAGCAGGGACTATCAGGTTGGGCTGGGTCCGAGGTCCACAATGAAAGGCCAGTTGAGAGGATTACTGAGATGATGCCTCAGATGAATGACACAGACTCGACCATGTGGGAAAAGGAGAAAACTCAAGGAAAGTTGGGTGGGGTGATTTCCAGGGCCTATACCCCATCATGGCTATTCCCTGGTGATACAAATGAAAGAGAAGAGAAAAAAAAAGAATTCTTACCTTCACCAAACAAACAGTCTTAATAGATCAAAACAAATACTAGATGGGAAAGTCCTTTGAAAAACTTTAACATTTTATATAAATATGTAATTACATGAAATGGCACGAAAATACCCAAATCATTTCATTGATGAGGAAGGAAACTTTATTAAGTGCCTACTATGTGCTAGATGCTATACTAAGTGTTTTACAATATTATCTCATTTGATCCTCACAACAGTCTTGAGAGGCCAGTAGTATTATTATCCCTATTTTATAGATGAAGAAACAGACTGGGCAGAAGTAAAGTGACTTGCAGCCTCCTGAATGTCTGAGGTTGGATTTGAGTATTAAGCATATAAGTGAAGAGATGATTCAAGGCAGAGAATTAGGCAAGATTAAATCAGGAAGGTTTCCTGGTGGGAAAAATAAAAGACTAGGACCTTCAGCTCTCTTAATGTATGTAAGTACATCAGGGCCCTTGGGGAGCTGTCTAAGACTAAGTTTCAGAGCAGTTGGTAGAGGGCCATTTCCTCCCTAGGAGTTAGCTACTCCAACGAAATCACAGATCCAGTCCAAATGTCACATATAAAGGGAGAGTAAATACTCTTACGGAAAAATACTACTTATTTATATTTGAAAATTAAGTTCAAAAGAAAAAAAGAAGCAGATATCGTCTAAGTGGTTTGTGAGGACTTGAACGAAGCAGACACTTGCTATTTTACTTTGCAAACTATCTTCTGCAAGGAAGTTGGACAACTGGAAAACTCACTGCCTCCTGCAGGAAAGGGACAGTGAAGGGAACAGGAGGTCACAGTCTTGTTTTGCTTTGGTTCTTTTCTTCTCTTTATGCCTTCAGGGAAGGAGAATGCAAGGACAGAGGACTAGATAGGTAGGAGGAGTTCTCTGAGTGCTTAGAAGCAAACTAAAGTCCTTTTTCTAGTAAGTGGGTAGTTCAAGGATTTTGAAAGCTGAGTTATGTGAGTGGAGCTGAGCATCCAAGAACTAAGCCAATTCAAGGCTTAGGACTCTTGTTATTGGCAGCACAAATGAGTGAAAGCTAGACTTTCCTATTTAAACCAAAATGAGGAAGAATAAACCAGATTTTACACAGATTGATAGCAGTTTAGTATGTCTAGGTGTTTGTATTTAATATATGCTTTAAATTGTGTACACCTTAGTTTATACTTAGTGATTATCAATTAGTTGAATGAATAAGTAAAGGAAAGGATTAAAGGGAATTTATTATGTTACAAATAAGCACTGCCCTAAGCTCTATACAAATAGAAAAGCAAAAACTATCTCAGCCCTCAGGGAGCTTCCATTCTAAGGGGGGAGAGAACGTACACAGGGTAGTAGAATGTTGGAAGTGTTTCAGCCAGTTATCAGAGCCTATTATTACCTACCTTATTAAATGATATTGGGCTCTCAGTCTCTATCACAGAAAGAAAGGACACAGCTTCTGGATTTCCAGAAAATCTCTCTAAGTGGTCCCCAAGAAGCTGTTGGGTATAAAAGCCAATTAGCTGCCCTCACCTGTCAAGTCTGTCCTCAAACAGGGAGAGATAGCAGCTTCTCCATGGAAAGTTCCCTGAAAGGTGAGTAAGCACCTCTCAGGAGTTAAATATTTATACAGTTATTTTAACAAAGAGTTATACTGTAGTTTTGTTTAAAAAATCATAGCTGAGTAGATTCTGTGCTTTTATACTCGTTCAATTATCCATCGCTGGGAAAAGCCTCAGTGGTTGGCCTAAGCAACCAAAAACTAGATACTGCTGTTCTCTTGGCAGTGAACACCTGACTTGTTGGCATAATGTCTTCTAGGACATAAGGGGCAAAAATGTTAGAACTGTCTTCTAAAAAGTCAAAACAAAACAAAGTTATTTCAGTAATTCAAAATATGAGTATTAAGCCACAGTAAATGTTTATTTTTTAGTGACTTGATCAAACTACATTTCCCCCCTTCATTTGATGTATTGTTTTGGTTTTCTGTCCCAAGGGAATATGTTTAGTTTCAACATAGAACTTCGGGCTTCATTATGGCCCTGTTGTGGGTTAATAGTTCTGAATCCTGAACTAAGGATAACTTGTTATTTCTCCTAAAAGCCCTCTCTCTTTCAAAGAGAGTGAGAGGAAGAATCACAAAGTCTCTAATATGCAATATTTTTGGAGTAAAATTTAGGTGTTTCTATATCTATTTAATCAGTTACTGTGTTTATTTCTGTGTGAATTAACCAGACAATTCAAACTTATTGACTTTGCAGATATCCCTTCCATGTCTCAGGGGTTAGGGGCACAGTGCCTCCCACTGTGATGTGGCAAATCCACGTAAATTTTTGGCCCTTCTTTCATACCATTCTTTTTCTTTTATGGGGTATTCACAGTACCTTATTGTAAAATTTGGGTTAGGTATTTGGTCATGGGCTATATTATACAATACTACACATATATTTTATGTATTTCTGAGTTTATAAATTTTTCCTATGTCATCTGCTGGCCTTTGCAGGTCATCTGAAGTTTCCATAAAACTCCCCCCAAATTCCCATTTAATTTCTTATGCTGACCTGCAATATATCAAAACCACGATGGGGAAAATCACAATGTGGAAGGGATAACTGTATTTTTTAAAATCCAGTTAATAACTTATACCAAGTGGTATCATCTTCATGTACCTACCTTACATCATTGTTCATCTATGCACTTATGTATGCTATGTACATTATTACCAAATCAGAATGGTGGCATCACTACCCATCCCTTCTATTTAATAAACTGGAATTTCCAAAACAGAAAAACAAAAGGATGGGTGTTCAGATTGGAAAAAAATTTTTCATTTTACAAAAGAATTTACTGTGGCACTGAGGGATGCTCACAATGTTTGGAATCAGAAGATCTGGGTTCAAATCCTTCCCCTGATACATATTCCTTGTGTGTTCTTGGACAGGTCACTTAATCTACTTTGGCCTCAGCTTCCTCATCTGTAAAATGAAGGATAGGATAACCTCTGAGGTCCCTTCTAATCTAGATCTTTGATCCATTCTATTGTGAGTTCCCCTACTATATTTGTGTGTTTTAAAGTTTCTTTATTTCTTTACAGATCAGTAGAAGGTCAAAGAAACGTAAGCTAAAGTGTTAGGAACTATTACGTATCAAAGGAAAAAACTACGCAGGAAGATAGAAGAGAAAATAGGACTGAATTTAGTAAATAGGACTTCCTTAAAATATCTGTCACATAAAAAGAAGTATGGCTGTGAAGTTTCCAATGGTAGTTACAGGTTCTTATGGGGACAGGAAAACATGGCTATTATATAGGATTTCCTAAATTCCAACTCTTGATTTAAAATTTCAGGGGTAAATTTCTAGGGTTTCAGCATCAGGTTGTAAGATATTTCAAAGATTTCTTTTGAAAACCATCTACTCCTACCTTGCACTTATATAGCACATTTCAAAGTGTTTTTAATAAACATTATTGCTTGCAGTCCTCATGACATCTCTGTAAGTTAGGTAGTTCAAGTATTTTTATTGTGATTCTTAATGACTTCAATTCATTTATTAAGTTCTTACTATGTAGAAAACATTGTGCTAGGAGCTGGAAACACAGAGACAAAAATTAGAGACCCTGACCTTTAAGAGTTTATATTCTACTGTGGGAAAGAATATGTTAATGGGTAAATATATATTATATAATATATGCATTACAGAAAATATAAATATATGTTATATATAATATGTATACAGACATACAGATATATGTATGTATATACACACATGCCTATATGTATGTGTGTGTGCATGTGTGTGTGTGTGTGTGTGTGTGTGTGTGTATGTGTGTGTAATAATTGTTGGGAGCAGGTAAGAAACTAACGTGTGGAGATCTGAAACTGGCTTATGTAGGACGAGGCCCTTGAGCTCAGTCTTTAGGATCTAGAGATTCCAATAAGTAGATGTGAGAAGGGAGAGCTTTCTAAATATAGGGGACAGCTTATACATACAAAGGTGGGAGATGAAATGTTGTTATATATAGAGAACAGAAAAAAGAGTATTTTGGTTAGGTCAGGGAGTTGTTGTTGTTGTCATTTCTCCTTTGTTCTTGAAGAAGACCATGACATCAGAAAGGTAATGCTATGGCTTGCAAATGAATTGGATTCCAGTGTACATGAGCAAGAGGGAGTAAAAGAAATCAGTCTAGGAAGATGGGTAGGAGCTAGACTGTGAAAGTCTTCAATTGCCAAACAGTAGAATTTGCATTGTATCCTAAAGGTCATAGGGAGCCACTAAAGCTCTTTGAGCAAAGGAATGAAGGAATAGTAAAGTTAGGTCTTTGCTTGTACAGAAGAAGAAAATGAAATTCAAAAAATGTTCTATTTTCCCCAAGATCATGTAATGACTCAGTAACAGGGTTGGACTTGAAACCATTTGTTTGTTTTATTTGTTTTCTTTCTTACTCCAAATTCACAATTATTCTCATGATACCACTTTTAAGGAAACAATGAGCATTAATTTTTAAAATCAAATGTTGCAGAGCAAATATTTGCACTTGGGTATTATGCAACAGAACTGAGCCGCCTAAGTCAGTGGAAAGGTTACTAATTACCACATTAGGCTGGGGCAGGGCAGGGCCATCCAAAGTGAAATCATGATTTAGAATAAGAACAGTTAGTGGTCCATCTTCTGGAGGGGCCCAGTTCCCAGGCATCTCTGCTAAGACTCCTCTTTGGTTTGATCTGTCTAAAGAGCAGCATGCAAGCAATGGCTATTTATAGTTCCCAGAGCAAGTCAAGTTGAGGCAGGTATAGGAACAATATTGCTTATTAGCAAGCTCAGAAGATGTGTTATTTGATATCTCAATGTGTGAAAAGATTCTTATTATCTACATGTTGAGAAAGGTCATGGAGGCTTTAAACAGGGGGATTATCTGTTCAATTAAATTAAGTGTCAGAAAATTTGGACAGCTCCCTCCTACTCCCCTAAGATGTCTGTAGCTGTAGCTCTGGCTCTCCAAAACATGAGTCTAATAGTCGATGATGGCAGTTAACTGAAAATAAACCGAGTTTCCCATCTGTCCTCCTCTCTACTCACATAGACACTAACCTAGTTCAAACCGTCATTAACTCCCTCCTACACCATTGCAACAACCTTCTAATTTGTCTCCCTGCCACCAGCCTCTCTCCTTTCTAATCTATCCTCCACAGAACTGACAAATTAATATTCTTAATACATAGATCGGACCATGCCATTGCCCTCCTCAAAAGTTTTGAGTGGATCCCTCCCTATTTCCACTAGGATAAATTACAAACTCTTGGCCTCACTTTTAAAGCCCTTCACGATTTGGCTCTTACCTTCCTTTCCAGACTTATTTCAGATCACCCCATTTCATGCATTCTGTGTTCCAGGCAAACTGCCCTACCAGCTGCTGTTCATTGAACTCAGGAAGATGATGGCATCTCAATGTCTTTGCTCAGGCTGTCTCCCTACTCCCCAACCCCTCATGACTGGAATTCTGCCTCTCCTCACTTTTTGCCTCAAGATCTCAGATTTCACTTGAGATTCAAACCAGGCTCCCTCTCCTTTGAGAAGCTTTCCCTGACTTCCCCAGGATTCCTTGGTGCTCTCTGTATCCATCCTGAATTTACTTTGTATGTCTTAATTAAACACCTACTACGTACTGGCCTTGTTCCAAGTGGTAGTGGTGCAAGTACAAAGAATCGAACAATCCTCACTCTTGTCAGGTATTTAGATTTTAATTGTGGGGTGGCTGGGTGGGGACAAATACATAGATAAGTATGTGCAGAAAAAAATATAAAAAGAATAAATACAAATCAAAACAATGTAGTAAATTACAAGGGAGTTAAGGAGAGAGGGAACTACAAGTTTCGGGGAGAGGGGGCAGTTCTTGAGCTGCATCTTGAAGAAAGAGTGGGATTCTATTGGGTGTGAATGAGGAGGGAGCACATTCCAGGATGGGGTGAGGATGATGGCCAAACAAAGACCCAGAGGTGAGAGATGGAGCATTGTGTTTAAGAGAAGAAAGAAGACCAGTTTTGCTCATTCACAGAGTCTGGAAGGTACAGCAACATATAATGAAGCTGGAAAGATTGGGGTAAGGTTGTGAAGAGGTTTGAAAGCTACAAAGAAGACTTTATCTTTTATTTTAGCAATAACAAGGAGCCACTGGAGTTGATTGAATGGGAGAAGGTGTCATGATTAAATCTGAACTTAAGGAAAACCATTTTGGCAGCTGAATGGAGGATATACATGAGTTGTCAGTAAAATTTAAGCTTCTTAAGTGCAGAAACTATTTTTTGTTTGTCCTTGTACCCACTTAGCCAGCACAGAGCCTTCCTTACAAAGATTAGTTGTTTAGTTAAAGTTTGTTCAGATGAATCTATACAAAGATATCCTTAACTGTCCTGTTTGTAATAGGAAGAACCAGAAATAAATTCTATTTCATCAAACTGGAGAATGGCAGAAATTTTTTTTTGTTATAATAGTATAATGGTACATTATGGTGCCCTATAAAGATATAAAGAATGCAAGGAAATATACAAAGACCTAAATGAAGTGATGCTAACTAGGTAAGATCAGAAGAACCAGAGCTGGATATACACTAACATCAATGAAAAAAAAAAAGGAAAAGGTAAGGAAGCCAGTGGTAGAAGAGGTCTAGATGGACCTGAGAGCAGACAAGAAAAAGCATTTAAAATTTTTTTTGTCACTAGTCAATACTTTCTCCTTTTTACCTTGTTAAATGCTAAAAAAGAGTTTATGTAAAATTACTGTCTTCGTCTCATATCTTTGAGTATTTGTTCTTACTGATTGCTTTTAAATTTACAATAACAATTACAGAAAAATAAAGTTTATCTCTTAATTTAGATTATGAACATTTTTGGAAGAGAGAGAAAGAGAGAGACAGAGAGAGAGAGAAAGAGAGAGAGAGACTGGCTGACTAATGGGCTAAGATCTTCAAAAATTATAATTTAAAAAAATGCATATGCAATGTATTAATTCTCTTTTTAATTCTATTTTGTTCATGTAGATTTGTAAGGGTCTGATTTGCCCCCTGAGGACTATTTTAACTATATCCCAGAAATTTTGGTATGTTGTTTCATCAAAATTATTTTCTTTTACATAGCTATTTATTGTTTCTGTGATTTGTTCTTTGACCCACCCATTATTTAGAATTTAATTCTTAAGTGTCCATTTGTTTCTGTGTATTTGTGATTCTTTAACCAACTACTATTTTTATTGTGTTATGATCAGTAAAAGATGTATTAACTATTTCTGCCTTTCTACATTTGTCTGCAATATCTTTGTGCCATAATACAAGATTAATTTTTGCAAAAGTTCCATGTGGTGCTGAAAAATATATATATTCTTTAACAGTTCTATGTAGAAGATGTCATAAGTCATTTCATTCAAGTTTAATTTGTTCAGTTCTATATTTTCACTTTTATTTTATCTTTCTGTTAGACTTATCCAAAACTGAAAGAGTGATGATATTGAAGTTTCCTGTCACTATTGTGTTCCTGTCTGTTTCTTAATACTCTATACATGAATTTGGATGCTAAGGTATTTGTGCACATACGTTTTTTACAGATATTGGTTTGTTGTCTATGGTTCCTTTTAGCATAATGTAGTTTCTTCGTTTGTGCTTTTTTAAAATTTTTGAATGTTTGCTTTTGCTTTATCCAATAGCAAGATGGCAACTCTTGCTTTTTAAAATTCCCTTGATGCATACTAAAAACTTCCATCCCTTCAGTTTTATTTTGCATATTTCTTTGTTCTTACAGAATGTTTCTTATAAGTAACAGATTGTAGGGTTTTGTTTTCTTCTCCATTTTATTACTCTTTATGTTTTATTGGATAGCTTAATCCATTCATATTCAAAGTTATGACTTAAGTTTATATTTTCCTCTGTCTCTCATATTTTTCCAAGATATGATTTTTCTTTTCTTCTGTTGTAAATATAATGTCATGTTCCTTTAATTACTTTACCGTAATTTTTTTAAGGTGGTCCTACTCCTATTGGCTGTCTTCTCCTTACCCTGATCCATTCTTCTGGTCTGTTACCCCTTTTGCTTTGGGGTTTTGCTGATTGGTTCCTTTTTTTTCTTTTACTTTTACCTGGTTGTGTAGTTCTTCCTCCCACTTTTTTCAAACTCTCAGTCAATTAGATTCCCCTTTCTTTTCCTCCTCTTCATCTGGTCATGTTCATTAGTTTTTGTTTTTGTTTTTTTTTTTATTTTTATTCCCCTTTCCAAAAAGGATTTCTCTTATTCCCTTCATTATTACACCTTTCTTTTCTGTCTACTCTAGACTCTCATTCTCTGATTCATTATCTTTATAGTTACCTGGTTTCTTTCTTTTTGAATTTAACCACTATGTATATTGGAGTTTGCAGCCTTGGTCTTCTTCTTGAGATGATCTATGAATTCTATCAATTGACCTTTCTTTCTTTCTCTCTCTCTCTTTTTTTTTTTGTTCAGAAGTTTTGGGCAATTCTCTTCTATTATTTCCTGCATAGTGGTGATAAAGTTTTTTGTCCTGTCATGTTCTTCTGGGAGACCAATGATCCTTAAAAGGTCTCTAAACATTCTGTTTTCTAGATCAGTATGATTTGCTTATGTAGTGAGGATATTTTCTTTTACTATTATTGCTTTATGCTTCTCTTCTTCTAGATTGTCTTTCACTTCTGTATATTTGCATTTCTAATCTCTTTTGTTTCTTTGGTGAGACTTGCCATCATAGATTCCAGTTTTTCTCTTCTACCCATTATTTTTGCTGCGCACTTCATAAATTCTACTCTCATAATTCTAATACCTCTTTTGAACCACTCAGGAACAGTGTGATATAGTTTAATTCCATGTCCTCCTCATATTCCACAGGGTCCTCTATCGCACTGAGTATTTATTGGATCATTTTCCTTTGTTTTGCAGTTTATTTAATTCATAGATGCCCAAACTTGTTTACTAGATCTGGAGGCCATATTTCCTTCTGTTAATGTTTTCCCTTTTGATTTATCTGCTTGTGTTCAAGACCTTTGAGTTTTCTTCTTCCTAAGATACTTGGTAATTTGTCTTTTTCTGACTCTCTGCCTCCCTCATCTCTGATGATGATGTTTTCCTTGGGGGCTGTATCTCAAAGCATCTTAGTCTCCTCTAACACTGGACAATTCATAGTTCGGTAGCCTGGGTCTTTGCCCCAAGTAGCTTTTGGGTTGATAGAACTGATTCCAGTGGGATGCTGAGCTCTTTCCTTCTGACTTGATGGAGTGCTGCACACCTGTCCCTTCTACAATGTCCAAACGGTGCTTCTTATCCTATCTAACTATCCACTATGGCCTACCACCAGGAGCATCTTGCCATCTGTCTTTGTATGCTTCTCTAGTTCTACCTATTGCTCTCCCATTGAGAACAGGAATTAAGTAAATTCTATCATTGCTACTGTGACATACTGTACCACCCCTATGGGCTTATTTAAAGTTCCTGTGGCTGCCCATGCCAAAACTCACTTCCCTAAATGGGTTGTATCCCCCTTTTAGAATGTAAGCTCTTTGAAGGGAGGGTCATCTCACTTTTTTGTATTTATATTCCAAACACCTGGCATGTGCCTGGCACATAGTAGGCACTTAATAAATGTTGCTTCCTTTATTAACTCTTGAAATTAAGTTTGTCCCAAAGGAAAACAAGAGCCTAAAAGTGGTTGTCCTTATCAGTTCTATGTTATGCAGATTCCTGTAGTACAGTTTGCTGTCACTAAGGAATCAGATGAAGTTAACTGCCTCAATCCTTCTTTAACAGGGGATTTTCTGCCACAGAGGTGGCAAACTCCATCCCCCCACCCTGCATTCTAGGATGGGGTGCAACCTGAACCAGATTAAAATGTAATTTTAATGGGAAATGATTAACAAAATAAACAAAAGCTACAATTCAATAGGTAATGCTAATTTGCTGTTTTCTAAGTCAATATGCCACTAAGAGGATTTTTAACACCTATGCATTATAGGGGAACAAATGACTCTGTGTAAAACTGGGGTTCAGGGCCCTCTTAGACTAAAGCAGTAAAGGAAAACCTAGAACCTTTTCACCCTATCTTCCCAAACCATGTAGTTGGTATTTCTCCTAGGGCTCAGATTTAGCTTCCTGTGGCAATATTTAGGCTGCATGGGAACAGCCAGGCTAGAGAGGAAAGAATTCTGGAATCAGGTGGTGGGAGCTTGAGCCTGAATTCTGACTCTGCCACTTAATACCCTGTGGTCTGGGGCAAGTACTTTTACTTCTCTGGGCCACAGGCTCCTCACCTGCCAAATAAAAAGATTTGGGTGAGATGATTTTTAAGGTCCTTTCCAGCTCTAGGTCTATGAGTCTCTGATTGTTATTTTTCAGAGTCTATTTACCAAACAAATCATTAAATGCTCCTCATATGGGGGAAAAACCCACAAACATCCTGCCAGCTGCACAACTCTGGGAAAGCACAGTTTTTGCTGCCAGGGAACCTAGCCTGATAAATGAGTTGGGAGTGGGCCAAAAATAGGTTTGACAATGATTAATGCTGGACACTGCTGTCACCAAGCTCTGCATGCTTTTCCTGACCATGGACAGCCATAGTCACCAAGAAAACCTACTAGCATTGTTGGAAAGCTGGTGTATTGATAGGCAAATGAAGAAATTCCTCTGGAGTCCAAATTTCCTTTTAACAGAAGAAAAGAGCAATAGAAAAAGATTTAGAGCTGGAAGGGCCCTGATAGGTCATCTAGTACAACTCCATTAATTTGGAGAAGGGGAAATAAAGGTCCAGAAATGGAAGGTGACTTAGCCAAGGAAATAAGCAGTAGATCTAATATTTAAGCCTTGGTCCTCTGACTGCAAGTGGAACACTTATGCCATTGCCCCACACTGCTTCTATGTTACTCAGCATATGAATGGGAAAAGATGCAGCGTCCAAGACAGTTTTCCCAATCAACAGTTATACATACACATTATATATCTATATCTATATCTACCTGTATGTCTGTCTATCTATCTATCTATCTATCTATCTATCTATCTATCTATCTATGAAACAGGAAAACCCTCTGTCAAGAACTCAGCTCAAATCCTACCTTCTGCAAGAAGCCTTGCTGGTACTGATTACCTCTGCTGCCCCTGCATTATTGCTTTCCCTCTGAGATTACCTCCCATTACTATATATATATATATATATATATATATATATATATATATATACACACACACACATACATACATACATATATAGAGAATGTACTTAGTGATTTACATATTGATTCCCCCATTACTGTAGCTCCTGGAGGGCATTGACTGTGTTTTTGTCTTTCTTTGTACCCCAAGTACTTAGCACAGTGCTTAGTATGTACTTAGTGCTTAATAAATGCTTGTTTTGACTGATTTTATAGTGTTCCTCACATAAGGAACATTTCTTGTACTAGATTGTTTTGTTAATTTCTCTCCCCTTCTTGCTTTGTCAATTTCTCTCATCTGACCTTTTCCCATTTATTTGTGCCTATTCTCTGTCTCTGTCTCTCTCTCTCTGTCTCTCTCTCTCTCTCTCTCTCCCTCATCTATCTCTCTACACACATAAGGGTTTCCCCTAATTTAAAAAAAAGGAAAAAAAAACACCTTCCCATGACCCTTCCACATTGCTAAGCTACTCTATCATCTCATCATTTTCTGACTTTTTGAAAGAGTAGTCTACACCCAATATTTCAACTTCCTTACCATGTTTTTCACTCATCAACCCCTTACAATCTGGCTATAGTCTCTGGTTTCTATGGAAACTGCTTTTTCAAAGGTCACCAATGAGCTCCTTTTCACTAAATTTAATGGCTTTTTTCTTTCTTTCTGTTCCAGACCTCACCCTCTTTGAACTCTATGTATCATTTGACACTGTTAACAATTCCCTCCTTCTGGACACCCTCACCTCCTTTGACTTAAATCATAATTTCTTGGTTCTCCCACCTCATTACCACTTGCTACTCTTTCTTTTGTGCCAGTTCCTCTTCTTAGCTCCTTAAGAGGGCATGCCCCAAAGTTCTGCACTCAGACTTCTTTTTGCCCCCATGAGCTCTCTGTCTCTGTCTCTCTCTGTCTCTCTCTCTTTTTCTCTTTCTCTTTTTCTCTCTCTCTTTCTTTCTCTCTCACAAAAATCTTTCCACTCCCATAGCTTCAATAATTACCTCCATGCAGTTGTCTCTCAAATTGTTATCTTTAGCCATATATTCTTTTTTGAGTTCCAACTCCATACTTTTAACTACTTCCTAGTCACCCCTTGGATGATGGCAATTCAAACTTAATGTGTCCAAAATTCAAATTATATCTCTACCAAAATCTGTTACTTTCTCTGACCTCCCTGTTCCTGTCACTCATATCACCTAACTTCAAAAACTGAGTATCATTTCTGACCCACTCCTCTCCCTCAATTCCACAAAATATCTTTCACATCCATACCCTCTTTTCTACTTCCACTATCATTACCATAAACTAGTTTATTAGTTTTCTTCTGGGTGATTGCAGTAACCTCCTCTGAAAGGAAGAAACTCTCCTGCTAATCTAGTTGGGGCCCATGGCATGAAGACTAGAAGGTCCCTGCCATAGAAGTTAGACTTCTTCCCCCTACCCCCTCAAAAAAAACCAAACAAACCAGGAAACAGTCTTGAGACTTAATTGGTCCATGGGACAAAGACCCCAATCATTAACATAGCTTCCTAATTGCCTAAGGCATAAAAGTCAAGTGTATTAGTAGTTAGTACTCCTTATGATTGACGGATATCCAACTGACATAAGAGTCAACACACCTCTCTGCCTGGGCATTGCATTGTGGCAAATCTGGAAGTCAGGAGAGCTTCACCCAATAGCATCAACATTTTATCTTCGTTGAATATCCTTTCTATGCTATTGCTAAGTAAACTTCTTTTGCTAAATGTTATACAGACCATGAGGGTCTCATTTCATACTAAACCTGAGCCTAAACCAGAAGAGTAGACTGAGTCATGTGAGGTACAGACCATCTCCAAATCCATCTCTCCGCCCTTAGTCTTTCTACCCTGTAATCCATTCTTCATAGTACTTGCATATTAACTTTCTTTTTGTGGTCATCTGATCATGTCACTCCTTTACTCAGAACTACCTATGGTGCCATATTGCCTACCAAATCAAATCCAAACTCCTTAACTTGGCATTCAAAGACTAACTTCTTTTCCAGCCTTATCTCACACAATATTTCCCCATTATCCTTTGTTGTATTCAAAGTGAGCTACTTGTTTTTCTTTGTAAATATCTTGCATTTTATTTCTTTTTTTTGTACTTATGGTCATTTTTTGATATCTTATGTATTCTTCAAAACTCTGCTGAAATGCCATCTCCTTTATGAAACTTTTCCTAACCCATGTCTTTATCCCTCTCCTCTAGTTAGATATGACCTCTCCATTCTCAGGACTCATATGATTCTTTGTACTTCTCTTGTGTATTTACCATAGTATCTGTTATAATTATCTCCATCCATGTTTCATTACCCCTGCTAGATCATAAGCTCCTAAAGGGCAGTGGCCATGTCTTACAGTATTTATCTTTGTACTAACACCTTCCCCAAAATCAACATCTGGAACAGTGCTTTGCATATATTGTGTTCACTAAATGTTTCTTGAATGAAGGAATGAATTTATTAATTAAAAGAAATGTAAAAGCAATAAAAGCATTAATGCCACATCAAAGTCCTCTGCTACCCTGCCCATTATACCCACCATGCCCACAAACCCAGAGCCAATAAGAAAACAGTTTAAAGGACATAGTTTAAGGGGCTCTAAATTTAGGTCTATTGAACTTTCTACTCTTACTTTCTGTTCACTATTCCCAGAAAAGGGCAGCTAGGGTGGTGCAGTCGATAGACTGCCAGACCTGAAGTCAGGAAGAATGAGTTCAAATTCAACCTCAGATACTTTCTAGCTATGTGACCCTAGCTAATTTGTGGGTGTGAGATGAGGGAGGAGTGATAGGCAGCTCTTTTGAGGATTGGATTCAGTCAAAGGGCCTCACTTGAGGACCTAGAGGGCCACATGGGGCCTAGAGGCCACAGGTTCCCCACCCCTGTAATCTAGACTATCTCCCTTCATAATATTCACCTTCCCACTCTTTATGACCCAGTCAAATTGAACTCTCATCTCTTTCCATCTCCTGGTTTCCCAAATGAGCTGCCTAAAACACACCTACCACTCCTTACTCTTCTCGCACCCACAAATCAGACTTTGTGCATCATAGATTTAGAGCTGGAAGGTCCCTTAGAGGTCATCTAGTCTAGCTTCCTCATTTAGGTGATGAAGGAACTGAGGATCAGAAAGGTGAAGTTACTTCCTCAAAGTTAGACACAAGATAGTAAGCATCAATTTCCTTGGCTATCAAATGGAATAAATCATCTCTTGGGCCCCTTGCAGCTCTTACATCCTATGATTCATGTCAGACCATCATGCACAATTCAGGATGCTCCAGTAAAACAATATTTCTCATGTCCCAAAATGTTCCCGACCTTAGGAAACCAAAGCAATGCCATACTTATGTTTGCCTCTTGTCACTAATGAGTTGTCTTATGTGGAGGTGCTGGTAGCATCAGATATGCCTTTTCTTTGCTCAGGAATTCAGCCCACAGAATATGGCACACTGTTTGCAAAGGTTTCAGAGTGACTCTGACTGCCAAATTTCTTTTTATTCCCTTTGTATGCTCCCATAAGGGGATCTCTCTTGTAGAGGATAGGGTGAGGAGGTTTCATCAATCAAATCTTTATTTGTATTTATCATGCATGAGGAATAAAAGGGCAGCAAGGTGCCAACTAACTTAAGCCAACTGTGCTTCTGATAGACAGGAAGAATGAGTGGCAGCAGAGGCCAGACTTGCACATTGACTCTATTTTCTTCATCTTGACGGATAAGACAGGGGTGCCTCTGAATGTCACAGAGGGGGATACCAGAATTTTGCTTCAGGCACTCACCACTCCCTTCATTTTTTAACCCAACTGCTGCTGGAGAATATCAAGTTTTGTTTTGTTTTAATAACAGATAAATATCATTTTTTGGTTTTGTTTTGTTTATCCTCAAAATGGAGTCCAGTGGACTACATAATATCTGGACCTTCAATATGAAGCAACATTCTTTTCCATCATGCCATTGGGTTGAGGGACAAATTCAGACACCTGGATTTTATTGGCAGGCTTGGAGGTGATTGGCTAAAACACAATTTTAGAATTTTAGAGTTAGAAAGGATAGATAATCCAATTCTCTTGCTTTTTAGGAGAGGAAACAAAGATCCAAAGTAGAAATAAAACATACTCTTTTCATGTTAAGTCTTTCTCTTCCTTTAAGGCTTACATAGCACAAAGTCACATAGCAAGGCAGTGGTAATGCCAGGACTAGAGGCCAGGTCTCCTGACTTCCAGAACAGTGCTCTTCCTAATAGATGTCCTCTTCTAATGTTTGAATATTTACCCAGTTCTATTCTATCCAGCTGGGTGGAAGTGCATAGTGAAAGTCCTGGGCCTGGAGTCAGGAAGACCTCAGTTCAGATCCAGCCTCAGACATGGGTTGTGTGACCAGGGGTAAGTCACCTCAGTTTACCCACCCGTAAAATAGAAATAATAAGAGGACCTATGTTCCTGGGTCATTGTGAGAATAAAATGAGTAAATATTTGTAAAATGTTGTGCAAACCATTAGATACTATAGAAATTCTAGTTATTTTTCTATTTAGAAATCTGAGTGGCACAGGTAAAAGTGTAGGATTTGGAGTCAGAAGACAATTAAAATCCTGGCTCTACCACTTTCTACTTGGATGATCTCAGGCAAGTCTCTACACCTCTCTGGTCTTCAGTTTCCTCATCTGTAAAATGAAGGGGTTGAATTAGATGATCTTAAATGGTCCTTAAATCTATAATCTTATGAGAGTACCCTGTCCTACCCCATGATTTTTTTGTGTTTCTAAAATGAATCCTATCTTACTTCTAATACTTTATACTTATTAGATTTAAGAACACAAAACTGTTTAAATATGTATATATATATATATAAATGTCTAAAAATTAGGTAGATGAAATTAAATTTATATAATTTACCTTGTTTCATTTTCTTCTGGCTGATGTTATCTGGATGATATGAGCTAATCTTATAGTCTTCTTTAAAAGGTCATTGGGTGGTCACAGATATTGTGCATGCTGAATATGATGCTAATATAGGCTATCTCTACTCAATATCAAAACAAGTGGAGGGAACATAAAAAATTCTGTCAGTCACTGGCTTTTTGATACATAATATGATGCAACTTTTCTTTTAGCTGAATTCACTGCCTTTCTTGGTGGTTTTACACACTGCCTCAGCCCACTCCTGACTGTCTGGGGCTGCCTTCTCTATCACCTAGCATTTGATTGGAGTTAAAATAACGTCTGGAAAGAAGGAAAGGTCATTGGCCCATATGAGTAGAACATGGAACCTTGACTTCAATACCCCTACGCTCTAAGTCACCTGGAATAGCTAAAGGACTCATGCCCAATCAGTGCTGGTTGTAATACCAAACACATAGGTAATCAAGAATAGCTTTTCAACCCAGAGTAAAGATAGCAATGCTAATTAATGTCTAATCCTAAGTGTCAAAAATCGAATAGTCAATATGTCAAAGTTCAGGGTTTGGAGTATGATAGAGAAGGAAGAAGAAAGGGATAAATGTTTGTCCCAGATGCTGCAAGGAGACATAAGGTCCCACTTGATTTTAAGGCTGAGTAGTGACTGAGGAAGCATGGAAGACATACTAGTAACTATAGTTGGAGTATTCTGGTTAACATATGGAAAAAGTATAGACAGAGAGATTAGTGACCAGACATAGGAAAATTTGGGAATGAGTCAGTACATTTTAGGGTAAGTGAATGGGCAGAGAACCCTGACTGCATTGCATCTATTTATGATATTTTTTGTTTCCTGAGATTTAGTTGTGACCTGGTTGCTGGTTCTTGTTTACCAACCAACTCTCACCCATCCCTATAAAGCAGATGAATGAATTGTTATGTACAAAAAATTATAAAATCACTCTCTCACCCAGTTTATCTGAATCAGGGGCTTCTCATGTTATGGAAAGACTACAAAGGTGACAACATGATGTAGTGGAAAAAGGTTTGAACTGGAGTTGGACTATTTAGGCTCAAAGCCCATAAATGTAATTTGATTCCTCTGATCCTCAGTTACATCATCTCTAAAATAAGGGGTTTGATTATAGGAGCTCTGAAGTCCCTTAAAGCTCTGAATTTATCTGGACCTAGATCCAGACCTAGACAAACATACAATCAGATCATAAAAACTTTCCTCTGTGGCTTTTCTTTTTCTTGTGCCCTCTGATAACAATAAGACTCAGAACTCACTATCTTAGATATCAAATCTATCCAGCACTTATTGTCATCATAGCCCATGAAATGCACTTAGCACTCAGCATAGTTTGGCATTGAGACCCAACATATAAATACCACCTATGCTTGATATCTCCATGAAGGGTACTGACCTTCTTCAACATTGACATCTACTCTCTCCTTATTCTAAAACTTTGCAGGGATCTACACTAACAAGGAATTGAAATGCATTTGGGGATACATGCTTTTGTAGCTCAGAGGCAGTGTTATAGCACACTGCTTTTGGGAGAGATTGCCCTTGGGAGAGGGTAGTAGGACAGAATAATGTAAAGCATGTTGGATCATGATAGTATTGTGAAAGCCAATAGAAATCGTCATTCTATGGGGTGATTAGAGCAGCAAAGTGTAGTAACACTGCAATTAGTAGACAGGAACAGAAATCAAGTAAACAATGAAGCATCAACATGAGTCAATGGCTTAAAAAAGCTGAAGAAAAACAAAAGTGATAATGGAGTATATCAACAATTGACAGTTTGTTGTGCTCAGCACATGATCTCCTAAAGCATATATCAGCCATAGTTGCTTGTCTTTCTTAAAAGGCCATTGCTTTTTTAGACATTTGGACCCCCACAAAAAACAAGGATAGCATTTTTTGATTGGGAACCCTATAATTTAAATTTTAATCTTTGCTTCCTAAGTCCCATATTCTTTCTAAACATGGAAAATCACACATTTTAAAAAATCACACATTATTAATCACACATCATAAAAGACAAAACTCCAAAGGCAGATTTTTCTCTCCTAAGCTACTACTCCACAAATTTCTAGAGTCAATGATGGGATGTAACCCAGAATGTTTTTCTTCACAAAAAAGTTACATTCATAGCCAACAAGGACTTTTCAGGAATAATCTTGGATTGAACAACACTCTTCAGTTTGATTTCTGTCCTGTTTTAAGTTTGTCTGTCCCAGAGCCATGGGTTAATCAAATTACTTTTCACTTGGAATGGGTCCTTTAATCCACTTGAAAAACACTTGTGTTGTCCTTCAATGAACTGTTGATTGCCATCATTGAATTCTTGCTGCCATTCTGTGAATGTCTGTGGATGCTTCCTTTGGGTCAGTAGAAGTTGCCACATGCCATATTTCGTAAATTGGTATACTGGAAGCTGAATAGATTAATTTGGAAGCTAAATCAGAAGCAGAACAAAGACTCTGTTCCTAGAGCTCCCAGTCAAATATTTTGCAGTTGAGCCAAGAAAGCATTTCCCAAGCTTAGGCAATTCCTTTGTATATACCTCCTAGGTTTGCCAAGAGGAACCTGTCAAAATAAATTGTATATTATGAATTTGGGGGAGGGGGAGGCTGTAAGGAAGAAACCAGTTGTTACAAATAGCTGTGGCTAATTTTAAATCTATTCATTATTCATGATTAATTATTGTAGCTCCAAGAGAGATAAGTGAACATATTTTCTATAGCACATGTCAAAGTCATGTAGGGAATATATTATCTTTGCTAACTTTTCCCTCCCTTCATTTGTTTTTTAATAAGAAAAGAAATCCTAGGGAATTGCTGAAATTATTTGACTCCTTACTAGTTATTCTAATGAGTGCAGTATCTTAGCATTTGCAATTATGAACTTATTCTGAAGGGCTTGAATCCAGATAAGCTTGCCTTGGTTAAATCTGTCAATAGCATATTGTTTGTCTAAGGATATTTTGCAAACCATTTTCCCTGTATCTGATGTTGATTATAGAGGGTTCCCTTATCACTCCATTATTCAGACATATATCTGGTAGTCTTCGCAATTTTTCTTGGTAACCTCTCTAAAAAAGACTAGTGAGGAAAATGGTGGAATCCAAGGGGTTAACTCAGTCAGCAATCACCAGAGACTCCAAAAAAGAGCAATTTGAGCTGACTACATGAGAACCATATATATGAGACAGTTAAAGACCTTCTCTCTTCCACTTCCCACTTCAGAGAGGCAAGGTTTATTAAATGAGTGTGTTACTGGGAAAGCTGGTGGATGACAGCAGGGAAGACAATGAGAATCTGAGTAGCAGACAGGGACCTAATCAAATATGAGTTAAAGATCCCAAGAGAGGATGACTCATCTGAAGATAATGGTTTGAGACAAAAAGGAAAAAAAAAAGAACTGAACATAAAAGTAGTTTGGATCTAGGTTTGAGAGAAGTAATACAGATACTTAATAATGAGTACATGGCAAGGAATTGTCCAGTGACAACATGGCGGGAAACATGGTCTCCTTTCTGATTAGGCATGTTTTTGTGATGCTGCCACTCACCCATCCTAATGGTTTACAAAGAGTCAGTGCTAATTAATCCTGGACCCTGGCATTTTCCCTCACTCAAATTCCCCTTCCCCTTCCTGACTCCCCCCTCTCTTACCCTACCCTCTCATTTTAGCCCTGTGGCATTCCTCATTAGTATTTTCATTAGAGGGTGGGTGTGAAATAGAGGAATCAAAATCCAATTAGTCACTTCCACTGCCCATTAAAGTTTCTGATAAAGGTTGCTAAAAGAAGGTGGATGAAACCTGTGGCTTAAGTGAGGGAGGAATACAATTCTTCAGCTGTGCTACTCTTTGCTCAGCCCATACAGTGCTAGGTGGGTACACTCTCTTGATAGAACATTGTTTTGCTTGTACTGCAGTGTTGTGTTCACAATTGCAGCTCCCTCTTAGCTCTATTTACAAACCAGTGATTCCATTTGTGCAATATCCAAGCTCTCAGGTCCTACAAGTCCTTTGGCTTATCTTTTGGTCAATATGATTGATTAGCTCCTCCATCAGAAAAAGAGGAAAGATAAGAAAATAAGGGTAATTTTCTTCAGCTTAAAGGATTAGGTTTAAAAAAATATATCTGTTAGGGAATACAGATGGTTACAATAGGTTCTCTACATTAACTGAGTGTTTCACAGGATAATATGCATCATAAGAGATGACCCCCAGTTCTTAGATTAAGCTGGTAAAGTGTAAAGTCTGACAGGTAGTTATCCTATGATGGATGGACTATATGCCTATCATCCATAGACCACCCTAGGTTATATCTTTAATTTATAGCCACACTGATAAAATCATGGCTCTTTGAAATATTGAAGTGTGTGTGTGTGTATGTGTGTGTGTGTGTGTGTGTGTGTGTGTGTGTGTGTGTGTGTTAGACATGGAAATCACAGCATTTAAAGGTAGAGGGAGGGAGGAAGGAAGGAAGAAAGGAAGGAAAGAAGGAAGGAAGGAAGCATTTATTAAACTCCTACCATGTGGTAAGCACTTTACCAATATGGTTTCATTTGATCCTGAAAACAACTGCAAGAGGTAAGTTCTATTATTATCCCCATTTTATAGATGAGGAAACTGAGGAAAACAGAGGTTAAGTGACTTGCACAGATAGCTACTAAGTGGCAGAGCTAAGATTTAACTCCAGATCTTTTCATTATACATCCACTGCTTTTTTCATTAAAATCCATTCCAACCAATCAGTAGCTATTAAATACTTAAATGTAAGGCTCTGTGCTAGTCATTAGAGATTCAAAGAAAAGAAAAAGTCTGTACCCTTAAGGAGTGTATATTCTTCTGGAGAGATATAATGTGTAAACATCAATAGACGCATGATAATGGAGGGATACTAACAGCCAGGGGGATGGAGAAAGAGCCCCTCTAGGAGGCAGAAACTGTCCTGAATCAATCTTTGAAGGAAACTACGTATTTGAAGAGGCAGAGGTGAGGAGGTGCATTCCAGGCAAGCAGGTCAGCATGTGCAAAGCACCTTAGGGGATAGCAAATAGGCCAGTTCGGCCAGACTGTAGAACATGGCAAGGAGAGGAATAGGAAATAAACCTGGAAAGGTATCTGAGACCCAGGCTACAAAGGGAATACAATGTCAAAGTGAGTTTGCATTTTTTCCTAATTTTTGCAATAGGGAGTCACTCCTGAAGAGAGGAGGGGAGGACAGATTTGTGCTTTAGGAGATTACTTTGATAGCTTTTTAGATGCTGGATTTGTCTTTGTATCTCCAGTTCCTTTAATGATTGTTGATGGAAGGGAGACATTGGACTTGGGAGAAAGCTATTGTAAATAGTCCAAGTGAGAGGTGATGAGGGCTTGAACTAAAGTTAAGACTGGAGTTAGTGAAGGGCACCAATTATGAGAGCGATATGTAGGAAGATTCTACTTGGCAATCGATTTTATTGGTGGGGAGTGAAGGGTCAGCAAGGAGGGAAACAATAAAGGCAGTGATGACCTGAGCAATTAGAAGGAAGGAAATAATAGGGGATATGCTTCTAAGGATAGAGAAGGGGAATTTAACACACACATACAGAGATGCATACACATGTACACATGCACACAACATGCATACATGCACATACATTTGACCTGGATTATTCGAATTATTCTCTCAATATTCCATTATTTTGAAGACAGGATCCAGAAGCCTGCTACTATTACCATCTATTCCTATTTATGGAAAAATCTGTAGAAAAGCCCAAACAACTTGGTGTGATAGAAGGAGCATTAGGTGTGAAGTCGAAGAACTGGGGTATAAATCATGACTTTGCTGCTTACTACCTGTGTGACCTTGGACAAATCACTGAATTTTTCTGGGCCTCAGTTTCCTCTCCAAAAGAAGGTAGTTGGACCATATGATCTCTAAGGTCCCTTCCAGCTCTAACTCTTATGACCCTATGAGAACCATTTAGAAATTTTGATCCACATAGTCCCAAATAACCAGATAAACTTATTTTTTTCCATTGAATTGATGAACTTGGCTTCTAATGCTCATGGCTTCCTAATACTGAACTTTTGCCAGGATCTGTTTAACATCACACTGTGAGCAAAATTGTATGTGTTTATTGTGTACAACTGAAAAAATGGTCCAGAGTTAAAGACCCTTCTTGTATTTAGAGCCAAATTTCCTGACAGCTCTGGAAATAGACCCATTTCAAATTCAGGCAGATCCCAATTTATTAAAAAAAAAATTCAGAGGGAAAGTGGGAAAAACTGTAAAACTGAAGAATCTTGTGCTCGGTCTAGACCTTCAATTGTCCTTTGTTTACTAATTCAGAAAACCAGAGGAATGAGCTGGAGAGGGGCTTTTTCTTCTGTAAGTCCAGAAAGGGGCTTTCTGTTATGCAAATGTAGAATGCTAGTTTCTATCAGCCAATTTTGGAGACATCTTTCTTTATGTTAATAAAGACATGGTGGTAAGAAGTATCACAAAATTTAAATTTTTGGTTTTTAAAGTCTACCATAAATATTGAAGAATTAAGCCTTCTCTTAAATAAAGATAGAGCATTAATAAGTTACAAGTGGCAAGGGGTAGCTATGCCATCCACAAGACTAAAGCCCAACCTCCTGATGTCACTGAACTGCCACTGTGGGGGAATGGGGAAAGGAAGAGGCATTCATTGAATCCCACCTTAAAACTTGGAGCATACTTCCCACAGAAACAGGGGTAGTTGAAATATATTTCTGGTACATTGCAGATTAAAGACAAACCTATGAGCTGTTCTGGGAGCTTAGCCACCATGCATATAGCATTGCTTCTACAAGGAACTGAATTCTGAGTTCCAAACAACCAATCTGACAAAATAACTGCTAAAACACAACCTAATTGTAAAGACCTTCTGCTCCCGGATAGTCAGAAAATCAGAGGAGATAAGGTAGAAAAATGCTCTTGGAATTAAAAGTCCCTTTCTATTAATCCATTAGGTCTAAGAAAATAAGGGTAACAGATAAATGGTTGCCTTCTCTCCTGTTATTTCAGTGATTTTGTGATTTCTTATAACATTCAGGAGGGATTCTACCCTCAGCAAAGGTTGCCCATATGGTGTTATTTCAGAGGTAGAGGGAAAGTTACATGACCTTCCTTCCTCCCAATCATTTCTCCATATACTAACTGATATGTAAAATATCATCAATATAATCTAATTAATTTGATTGGCTGATTTCAGTCTACTGTTACTAAATGGGAATCCTTCTGGGAGAGATAATACTATTCTAGTAACTCCTTTACTCTACCTCTACCCCACTGTGAAGTCATTCTTTCTCTGTGGCTTATTTCTCCTTGACCTGCCTTCCTGCTGAAAAAGGTTGGGGTATCCTCAGAAGGAAGGCAGCTGCTACACCTTAGTACTCTCAGAGTCCTAGGAGTAACTCTGTTAGGTGGCTATTCATACTATCACTGTGGTTCATGAACCCCCATTTATGCCTTTCCCATTAGCAAATCAATGACAAATACTCAAGTATTCTTATCCAAAATACTTAGTGAAAATACAAATCAACAACTGACCTGGAAAACAGATCCAAGAGAGAGAACTTAAAAATTAGTGGACTATCTGAAAGCCATGATCAAAAAAAGAGCCTAGATATCATCTTTCAAGAAATTATCAAGGAAAACTGCCCTGATATATTAGAACCAGAGGGCAAAATAGAAATTGAAAGAATCCACCAATCACCTCCTAAAAGAGACCCCCAAAGGAAAACTCCTAGGAATGTTGTAGACAAATTCTAGAATTCCCAGGTCAAGGAGAAGATATTGCAAGCAGCCAGAAGGAAACAATTCAAGTATTGTGGAAACACAATCAGGATAACACAAGATTTAGCAGCTTCTACATTAAGGGTCTGGAGGGCATGGAGTATGATATTCCGGAGGACAAAGGAATTAGGACTACAACCTAGAATCACCTACCCAGCAAAACTGAGTATAATCCTTCAGGGTAAAAAATGGTCATTCAATGAAATAGAGGACTTTCAAGCATTTCTGAGGAAAAGACCAGAGCTGAATAGAAAATTTGACTTTCAAATACAAGACTCAAGTGAAACATGGAAGAGGTAAACAGGAAAGAGAAATCATAAGAGACTTAGTATGGTTGAACTGTTTACATTCCTGCGGGGAAAGATGGTAACTCATGAGTCATTTGTCAGTATTAGGGTAGTGGGAGGGAAAAAATTATATGTTTGTATAGATAGGTAGATAGATAGAGGACACAGGCTGAGTTGAAGATGATGGCATATCTGGAAAATAAAATTAAGGGGTGGGAGAAGATTATACTGGGAGAAGGAGAAAGGGAGAAGTGGAATGAGGTAAAATATCTCACATGAAACAGATAAGAAAAGGCTTTTACAGTGGAGGGGAAATGGGGAAAGGTGAGAGGGAAAAAGAAAATCTTATTCTCATAGGATTTGGTTTAAAGAGGAAATAACATACACAATGGGGTATGGAAATCTATCTTACTCTACAAGAAAATAAGGGGGGAAGGGGACAACAGAATAGGGGGTTGACAGAGGGGAGGGCAGATTGAGGGAGGGGATAATCAAAAGCAAACACTTCTGAAGAAGGACAGGGTCAAAAGAGAGAACAGAATAAATGGGGGGTAGGATAGGATGAAGGGAAATATATTTAGTTTTTCACAACAGGACTACTATGGAAGTGTTTTGCGTGGCTACACATCTATAACCTGTATCAAGATGCTTGCCTTTTCAATGAGGGTGGGTGGGGAGGGAGGAAGGGAGAAAATTTGTAATCCAAAGTTTTAAAAACCCTTGTTAAAAATTAAAAAAAAAACAATAATCTGCCTATTAAAAAACAGCTCATGAGAAAAAAAAAGAAAATACAAATCAAAATCATGTCATTTGTATAGCGTGACATCCACCCACCTAGACTAAACTCTCCAATCAATGTGCAACATTTGTGGGGAAAATGGGAACATGCTTAAATTCCCATGGTAGCAAGGAATACATGCTGGGAATATATGTGGAAGTATAGACTTTGGAAGTACAGACTTCAGTATCCTCTTTAATGGATAATGGAATTATCCATTTGAAAAAAGTTCCTTCAGGAACATAGCTTCTTTGTGAACAAATTTTTCCTTTGTTAAGTTCAGCTGTACTAATCAATTCACTGGGATGCTTCTCTGATGCTGTGTTTATATGCTGTTCTTTTAATAGGCTGAGTTTGAACCCCCGTAATAACTTTACTTCTAGCTTCAGGCCTAACTGATGACTAATTGAAGTAGCATTATGTTTTTTGGGTTTTTTTTTTTTTTTTAGGAAAAGGCAAGACTCTTATTCTAAAATTGACAAAAATTAATTAAAAATAAACCCCATCACCAACAATAGCAACAACCACAATAGCTTTACCTCTCTATCTCTTTCTTTTAAGAATTCTTCTCTTCTACCTCATAGCAATGACAGATGGTAATGCAAAACAGAAAATTCTGATTTTTCTTCTCTCTTCTCCTTCATCTTCATAGCAGCAAATGGCAGTAGAAGGCAATATAAATCCTCTCTACTCCTTCTTCTTAGCAGCAGGTGACAATATAAAGATATCCAGCCTCTTTTTAGTCAACAAAATCTATTTGGCAACAATTCAAAGCCTCTAATTCTTTAACTTTATTTTTTCTTTTTCCATAAACTGGGACCTCTTTGATAGTGAACTCACTTTATCTTATATGTTCATAACCAAATTCTCATCTTCCATCACTAAACTATAATCAGGTAAAGTACAATTGTCCCATAATCATAATATAGTACATGTGCTCATATTGCCCCAATTATTAACATCAAGCTTTCTTTTAATTTTTAATATGTAAATAAGCCAGTGAAGCACAATACACTAAATTAGATTTTGTCCTGAATTGACTACAGAGTTCTAAAGCCCGTCATGTGCAAATGAGAAACTGCTATCTCAAAATATTGAGACAGATAAGCCTCAGACAAAGGAACTGTCAAATGTTACCCCCTTACACTGTTATCAACCATTTTTTAGCCATTTATACAGGGCTATATATACATGTATGCAAATGTAAATATAAATATATGTACATTAAATATATATTATAAATGTAAATGTATACAAATATATACATTTATACAAAAATAAGTTTATTGGATTTTAAAAAAAATTCTTACATTCATTTTTATGGGTTGTTGTGCCCCTCAGGAAGGGATCTTAAATCTTAGTTGCATGGGCAGCTACTGCTTCTGAGAGTTCAAGCCTTAACTGGAAGGATTGTAGAGTTGGCTTAAAATATACAAAGGCTGAAATCTGAGTGAGTTAATTCTATCTTCCTGTAGTGCATAATTTGCTAATTTTGAATGTTTTTAAAAATTTGAAATGAAGCACATTCCCTGGGATGGCAAAAGTTATATTCATCAATGGCATAACTCCAACCAGTGCCATTACTCTTACCCATGGAAACCCACTTAAAATGGATCCCTTGCAATGAGAAGATGAACAACTAGACTATTGTCTAATAGGCTATTCCTTCTTTCCTCATCACGCTCCTTATTTAATCACAAGTTGTTCCAAAGTTTCATTTTCTTGGGCTGCCCACATCTTTCCTCCTCATAGTTCATTTTGAAAAGGTTGTTCTCAGAGAGGCTAGAAATCAATGTGATCAGAATTGAAAATCTATGTTTCTTGACAGGTAAAATGCAACTCAGAAAAATCTCATTCTCTATCAACAACCCCACCCCTCCCTGTGAAGAAAGGTGCATTCCTTTCATGGTTAAAATAATGTTGAGGATACATAAAGGTAAAGAGACAGAGCCCCTACCCTGTCAACATAAGGGGACAATGTTCAAATAATTAAATGGCACTAACTAGCATCTGTAGATTGTGTTATAGCTGTAAAGCACTTTTACATACCTGACCTCATTTAATTCTCATAGCAACCAGGTAAAACAGACAGTGAAAATATTATTAGTTACATTTTACAGATGAGGAACCTAAGGCTTGATCAGGTGAAATAAATTGCCCAAGATGATATTACTAGCAAGTGACAGAGACAGGATTTGAACCTGCATTTTCCAATAACAAACTAGGCTATGATCATATGACAACTCTTCCTTTTCCTTATCAATGCTCATTTGGAAGCATCTAATTATTAATAACACAATTGTTATTTCAAAGTCTCCCAGCACCACCACAGTTCCTTCTTCTGAGCTTAGCACTCCACAAACTCCTCAAATGGAATCTAGAATCACAGAAATTTCAGAATTAGAAGGGATCATCTAATTGAACTTATACCCAAAAGAAACTCCCACTACTATAAACCTCACAAGAGACCTTAGATCATCTGCTAGAGAACTTCCAATGAGGGGGAACCCACCATCTCTTAAGGTAGCCCATTTCTTTTGGGTGGCTCTAGTTATTGGAATGTTTTCCTTTTACTTCAATCTCCAATTGACTTCTTGGCCATTCTCAACCATCATTCTTGGTTCTGTCCTATGGGCCCAATAAAAAATGTACAAACAAACAAAGTATAACCTTTTTTTCTACACAATGACCCCTCAGATAATTGAACAGAGGTATTATGTTTCCTCTAAGCCTTCTTGTCTCTAGGATGAACATACCAAGTTCCAGCAACCAATCTTCATAAAGCAGAGACTAAAGACCATTCACCATTCCTGTTGCTTTCCTTGGGAGTCTCTCTAATTTATTAATATTCTTCCTAAAATGTGGCACTCAGAATTCAATACACTATTCCAGATGTAGTCTAGCCAGAATAGTGTACAGAGATACTATCGCTTCCTTACTCCTGAAATCTATGCCTCTCAATACAACCCAATATCACATTAGCTCTTTTGGTGGCTATATCATACTGCTGATGGATAGTGAGCTTGTAGTCCACTAAAACTCCAGATCTTTATCAAATAAATTGCTGTATAATTATGACTTCCCTATAATTGTATTTGGGAAGTTGATCTTTTTATGCCCAAGTATCACTTTACATTGACCTGTATTGAATTTCATCTTATTATATGTAAATTCAACCCAGTGGTTCCAGGGGTGGGGAATCTGTGGCCTCAACTTCATATATGGCCCTCTAGGTCCTCAAGTGTGGCCCTTTAACCGAATCCAAACTTCACAGAACAAATTAGGTCCTCAAGTGCAGCTCTTTGACTGAATCAAAACTTCACAGAACAGATTTGTTTGGAGTCAGTCAAAGGGCCACACTTGAGGACCTAGAAGGCCACATGTGGCATTGAGGCCACAGGTTCCCCACCCCTGGTTTAGCCTAGATTCTGACTCTGTCATTCAGTATATTAGCTATTGTTCCTAGTTTTATGTAATCTGCAAATTTGGTAAACATGCATTTTATGCCTTATTATTCAATAAAATTGTGAACAGCATAGCACTAAACACAGATTCCTAGAATACTCTACTGAGAACCTTGCAAAAGCACAGATCTAATGTTATCAGTCCCCACCCCATACCACCATCATCTATTCAATAAAGTCCAGTGGCTTCATATTACTACCAGACTGCAATATAAAACCTTCAATTGGCTTTTAAAGCTCTTTGCAATCTGGTTCCTTCCAACCTTTCTAGTATTTTTATATACCATCTCCCAACTGTATGCTTTTGCATTGGCTATAACATCTGTATCATCTATTCAAACCCAAATTCTACCCCCTCCTAGAATATGTCTTTGAACTCTGCATATTCTTTGTGATTGTTCTCCAGCAACACATTGGTATGAGAATCTATGAGATATTATCACTCTGTGTGTATCAGTTGTGGGGATATAACTTTCCTAAATATTTACCGTGTTGTGCTTTTGATTTTAATAACTGTGTCCTCTTATTTGGTCTGGCATAACAAAAGCATTAGTTAGAACCTGTGAATTGTGATTTTGAATAGATGTTGACACAAGTTTTTCTTGTACCTAGATTGTAGCTTTTAGGGACTCATATTAAAGGGGATTCTGGGCTAATTATGTTCTAAAGATAAACTGGATTTCCTTTAGAAAATTGATTGTTCATATCCTTCGACCATTTATCATTTGGGGAATGGCTCTTATTCTTATAAATTTGAATCAGTTCCTTATATAGCTTGATTTTCATTTATTTTTTCTAAAGCACAAAGAATCATACAGTTTGAAGGTAGAGGTCAATTAATCCATATCACAAATGGTCATCCAGCCTCAGCTGAGAGACTTCCAGTCACAAGGACATGCAGCCCATCTCACCTTGGGACAGCTCTTTTGGTTAGAAAATTCTGGCTTATGTTGAACTAAAATCTATATATCTGTAACTATCACTCATTATCCCTAGTTCTACTCCCTGGAGCTGCATAAAAAAAGTCAAAACCCTCATCCAATGAGCATTTTTTAACTATTTGAAGAAAGTGATCACACCTTCCCCAAAAGATTTCTCTTTCTAAGCTAAACATGCCCAGTTCACTTAACCAGTCTTTCTAGAACTGGTTTTGAATTACAATAAAATACCAATTTAATTCAAAATTTATTTAATATCTAGTACATGGCTCACCCGGTGAGGTCTGGAAAGGCTTAAAGAATAATGGGGGGGGAGAGGAGTGATACAAGAGAAGTGTAAGAAAGTCAACCTTTGGAAACCACACATAAAATGTAGTTGTTACCCATGTCCTTTTCTCTACAAATAGAAGCCATGCCTTGCTTACAGAAAGTTTATGAAGTGCAACTAAATAGCTATTAACACAGCAACTCAAGAAAACTGCTTTTCCCACCACAAGGGAAGAGACCAGGAGATCAACCCCTCTCTCACTATTACACAGAACTGTTTCTTCTGGATAGTACCTTGATTCCTCCTTGAAAGCATGATTTATGCTCAAATTTCAACTTGCTGCTGTTTCCACTTCTGGTAGGCTAATATACAAAAAAGGAAAGTGCTTCAGGGAATGCCTAGTACCCAAATCCAATTTTCATACCATTGGCTTGCTAAGAGCACTTGCTGCTGATGTTTAGAAAATCCTTTACAGAAGAGTGAAAAATGCCTGGACTAAGGAGAGGGCTTTTTTTTTTCTTTACTTCTTCTTTATGCTTGAAAATCCAGGGAACATTTTAATTTGTATAAATAAAATAATATACAATCCTGAATCTTTCAAACTTTTTTTCTTTCATTTTTAGATGCATGGGGATCATTAGACCTGGCTGAACAGCTTAGTTCTCATTGTTATAAAAAAGAAAATCAAGCCAGTATCTCCCCAAAGCTAGCCATCAGCACTCCTTGGTCCTCTTAGGTAAAGAGGAAGGCACATCACCCATCAGACAAGGGTCAGAGAGACAGCGGGTGCTTAGCTCACATTGAAAGGAAGTGCCCTGGGCTATGACCAGATGAGTCAACTGCCTGGTGGAGAAAAATCTAGACAGCACTAGATTGAATACCTGATCCCTTTTCCCTTGGTCACGGCTCCTTAAAATATTGACTGTCAAATTCTAATTTGATTATTTTTACTCAACAAAGAGAATCATAAAGCTGGAAGGGAATTGGGTGATCCTGTGGCTTACTTTCATTTTAAGAGAAGAAGAAATGGAAGCCCAGAGAGAAATAACTGGCCCCAGGTCACAGTTATTTATTGGCACACAACCCAGATCCCTCGAGTGTCGAGTCAATAGATCTTCCTAACACTTGATAACTATCATTTCACTTCCCAAGGTTCCTCTAGATACCCAGAGACCAACATGTTTTACTCTGACCATAATGGCTTGGTAGGTAGCTGGGTGGCACATTGAATAGAGTGCTAAGCCTAGAGTCAGAAAGACCGGAGTTCAAATCCAGTCTCAGACACTTATTAGCTGTGTGGTCTTGGGCAAATTTTTCTTTGCTTCCTCACCTGTGAAATAGAAATAATAATAACACCTACCTCAGAGGGCTGCTGTAAAGGTCAAGTGAGATAACATTTGTAAATTGCTTAGCTGTGTGTCTTGCACACAGTAAGTGCTATATAAATACTAGCTATTATTATTATTTCCTCAATCCACTATGATTATGTTTCTAAGGGTCCAAAACAATTGTTCAAACGATGAGAAATGTATGTTGACAAATGATTTTTTCATCATCTATGTGCTTTTCTGAGTGATGTTTAAATGAATTACTTGGTTGTTTTGACATTTCAGAAATTTGCCTTTTACGTTTGAATTCTCATCACCTTCCAAGATCTTCAGGATTTCTCTGTTTTAAGGAATTACAAATATTACATCAAATTCTGCCCTGTGGGGTTAGGGACAAAAGATTCTAGCAAACCAACAAGTTCACTCAAGGTGAGTTAAAACTAATTTAGTTTTTAATAGCTATATCTATAGCTTCATTCTCTTTTTTGGAAATAGTTTGGCAGCATGTTATCTCTTCATAAAAAGGAAGGTAATCTCCAGAAATACAATAGAGACCACTCTGTCTCCACATGCTTATATCTGTCTCACTACATGGAACAGGTAAAGGTATAACTAGTGGGCCACTGGGACTTTATCCTAGGGGAAGAAATTTAGAGGGCTCCAATAATACCTTCTGGGACAAACTCCCTACATTACTTGTCCCTATTCCATGCTAGTGACCTCAGTGAAGTATCGCTTCCTCTTCTCTTAGCATCTTTAAAGCTTTGTACTATCCTGGATCTTGTTTCCTCATCCCTATGGTCATACCACACATAAACCTACCATCTCCCCACCCCTGACTATACTGCTTGCCCCAGATACAATTGCTAGTTATGGCTCTGGAAGAAGAAGTTACTGCTTAAAGGAAAGTATGTCCTTGGTGTTTGCTTATATATAACATATGTGGAAATGTATAAAATTAATGGAAATCCAGCAGTACTACTAGAAAAGGAAGTCAAAGCACATGGCTCTCTGATAGGGGTTGAATCATCTCCATATATCTGCTCCCATTGTAATTTTTTAAAAGAAATACATATTTATGAAATAAAATTTGAATTCAGACATTTGAATCAGGAATTACTTTTAGGTTACAAAAAAGATTTGAAAAGATCTCAACAGGCTGGAATAATAAATCTAAAGAAAAAGCCTGACATTAAATTGGGAAAAGAGGTAAAGTCTGTACTTACGCTCAAATAAGCAACTGTGTAAGTACAGGGATGAGAAAGGCTTGGCTTGATTCAGATGAGAAAGACTTAGAGGTTACTGCTAACCAGTAGTAGTGTATGGTGGCAGCCCATAACAATTGCAGTCTTAGCCTATGAAGTATCTTACCCTTAGAAGTATGAGGTGCAGCTCGGGAGAGACAATAGCCCTATTGTTGATTAAACAGTATCTGGAGTTCTTTTCTGGGTACCACATTTTAGGAGGGACATAAGTTGGTATAGCAGTTGATAGGAAGGCAAGCACAAGGATGAGGGACTCAGACTACAACATAGGAAGATTTATCAGATGAACTGAGGAGGTTTAGTCTGGAGAAGGGAGTACTTAGCAGGGAAAGGGCATTTTCCAGAGGCAGAATAGCATAAATGGACTTAAGGTTTGACCTGGGTTTGATTTCTGCCTCTGATACTTACTATGTGTAAGATCATGGGAAAGTCATTTACACTAGCTGATCCTCAGTTTCCTCATTTATAAAATGACAAGAATACCAACTTCACAGTGGTGCTGTGAGCATCTAACAAAATGATGCGTGCAAAGTGCGAAAGCCTCCCTGCTCAGTGTCAATCAGTAGAATAGCATTTATTAAGCATATGCTATGTGCCAGGCACTGAGATAAGTGCTGGGGATTCAACAGTCTCTCAAGGAGCTCGTGGTCCAGTGCAGGAGACAACATGCAAACAACTATGTACAAACAAGACAGACACAGGATAAACTGGGAGTTGTCTCAGAAGGACGGCTTTGAGGTTAAGGAGAACTAGCAAAGGCTTCTTGCAGAAGGTTACATTTTAGCTAAGGCTTGAAGGAAGCTGGGTGTGTGTGTGTGTGTGTGTGTGTGTGTGTGTGTGTGTGTGTGTGTG
>NW_020954611.1:4866397-4956169 GCF_900497805.2 Vombatus ursinus
GTGTGTGTGTGTGTGTGTGTGTGTGTGTGTGTGTGTGTGTGTGTGTGTGTAACTCCCAGCTGTTATTATCCTTAAATATTTGAATGATCATCCTGTGAAAGACTAATCTAATTCTTTGTGGCTCCAGGCAACACAATTAGGACCAAGGGGAAGCATATTTTGGCTCAGTATAAGGAAGAACATGATAATGATTACCCAGATGAAAAGGGCTGTTTCATAAGGTAGTGAGTTCCCTGTCACTTGTGTTATTTAAGAAGAGATGGGATTGTCATGGAATTGTCAGGAATTCCATGGAGTGTTTTGCAGAGTGGGGTGGTAGATTGGACTGGTGCTCCCAAATGTCCCTTCCACCTTTGTGATTCTCTGTTACTAAGCAGGTGAAATGGATTAGAAAAAAAGAAAAATTAAGAAATAATCTTGATGTGAAATCAAAGCTTATGCAAATAAGCTGTGAAATTTCTACGTGCTGATTTATGGCCTTCCTTTCATTACCCAATTAGTTTTTAAACTCCTTTAGGTCACAGACCATGTCTTATTCATCTTTTTACCCTCTTTTCCAGGCCTGGTAGGTAACCTGCACATAGGAAGCCCAAAGTGAATGTTGGCTGATGGCCTAATATGTTTCACCTGCCAAATGTGAACTATAGGAAAAAACAAACACAAAAACAAACAAAAAATCCCCTAAGTGGAAACCATTGCTCTTGAAGAATACCTACATCAAGCCTATTTTGTGTTTCCCTGCCCCTTCATTAAATCCCTCCCCCTCCCAATCCTTAGAGATATCTCTACCCCCTCCCACACCCAATGGAGCAATTTTCTGCTACCTGAAGCTTTTGTAGTGATTATAAAGTAGCATCCTATTTGATGCTGGGGAAAAAGGCTTTCATTGCTGGCGAAACTGGCAGGAAAACCATGTCGCTGAAAGTTTGATAAGGAGGGAAACATATTTCCTACTCATTTTGATTTTTTTTTGCAGTGGTTTCCCCAGACACCTGTCCCCCCTCCCCCATTCCTCCCATCTCCTTATCTTACCTTCCATCTCTCTCACTTCAATAAAATGATTCAACTGGGAAAACGACTAAATTTCTTGCTCCAAAATGAACCTATTTTCTCCCAAAGAAATATCACAAACATTTCATCCAATTTGTGGGATGTGGTTACAGTCTTTTGTCCTTAGAAATGCCTTCTTGGATGATAGAATTTCTCTGGAGTGAATTCCTTAACAAGGGTTTTCTGAATTCATGTTACCCAGGGGCTGATCTGGTTGTATGTCTTCTCCTTAGAATGTATTCCCATGGTATTTCTTGTGGCACCAACAAGGAACAGAGATAGCTAAGCAGAAAGAAAGAAGCAAGCCTCATCTCAAAAAGAAAAGAACATGAAAATATATCCAAGGTTTCTAAGTTCTAAGGAACTATGTTCCCTACTCGCTAGAATTTTCTGTGACCTCTAACTAGTGACTTTTGTACCTTGGCCAAGTGGAAGCTTAGGGTAGGAGGACATAGTAAGCACCCCCTGGTAGTACCCACTTGGGGGAAGAAAAATGTCTGAGATACTATGAGGTTTCTAAGATACTGAAGGTAAAGGAAACAACTGCGCCTTTGTGGCTGTTGGTTAAGGATGAGTCTAGACAGGGGAAGATGTTTGTTGAAGGATGGTGCTATTAGCACCCTCTAAATTCTCCACTCTGGAGCAAATCCCCACTGGCCCCACTCTAGTTATGGCTGTGCCACCTACTTGTTTCAGTCCAATTCTCTGACTTGAAGAAACTTTCTGGGAATATATAGAAAAGTGCTATGAACATCCTTGTGCATTTTGGTCTTCTTCCCATCAATGCAAAGGCATCTGTGTTCTAGCAATAACTGGGTCACCTTGCCTTGGGCTTTTATGTCATCAATTATAGTGGAAAGAACAGACCCAACTCTAACCAATGTTCTGTTGGACTTAGGACAAGTCACTTGAGCATTCTGTTAATGAGCCTTTCTTATGAGTGATTTGCAT
Source organism: Vombatus ursinus (assembly GCF_900497805.2). Classification (NCBI taxonomy): domain Eukaryota; kingdom Metazoa; phylum Chordata; class Mammalia; order Diprotodontia; family Vombatidae; genus Vombatus; species Vombatus ursinus. The sequence continues at coordinate 4,868,399 of NW_020954611.1, forward strand.
GGCATTAAATGTGTCCCCACTTCCTTTTCCTACCTAATGTGTACTGGGTTTCATTTTTAATATTTAGAGGGTACCAGTAGAGACTTCAGGTTTTCTATCTATCATCCTTAACTCTCGCTATGTGACTGACCCACCTCCCCCCCATTATCTGTCTCCCCGATGAACTCCCTTGTGCCATGTCTTGTGTGGTGGTCATTACTGGAAATATATTATAAGCTACTTGGGCACAATTTAGAGTTCTTCCTTGCTTCTTTGAGTCACTCACAACTTTGATTCTTTAGAGGTTGCAGTGTGCTGGGATTTCAATCCTATAGCATTCTCAGAAGAAGATTAAAATATATATTGATGTCTTTGTTTTTATATCACCTACAAGCTTCCAATGTATTCTCTCTCCCTCCTCTTTCCATCCCTTATAACAAAGACTTTTTAAAAAGAGGAAAAAATGTGCAGCAAGACTAACCAATAAGCTGACCAAGTCCGATATTATATGTACTATTCTACACCCATAGTGCCTCACCTCTGCAAGGAAGGCAGGGAGGGGAAATTTCTTTACTCTTCTTTAGGGCCAAGTTTGGGCCTTATAACTCCATAGCAGTTAGTCTTGATTTTGCTGTTATTATTATTGTAGCTGTTGTGCCAGGGGTGGAAAACCTGTGGCCTCGAGGCCACATGTGGGTGTGGCCTTTGGACTGAGTCCATGTTTTACAGAACAAATCCTTTTATTAAGGGGATTTGTTCTGTGAAGTTTGGATTCAGTCAAAGGGCAACACTTGAGGACCTAGAGGGCCACATGTAACCTTGAGGCTACAGGTTTCTCACCGCTACACCATTCTCCCAGTGTTGCTTCCTGCCCTTTGTATTAGTTCTTATGTCTTACATTTCTTTGAATTCACCATAGTCATCATTTCTTAACAGAACAGCATCATTCTATTACATTCATGCAATACAAATTGTTTAGTCATTCCTCAGTTATTGGTAATACACTTTGTTTCCAGTTTTTGCCTGCTACCAAAAGTGCTGCTATAAATATTGGAATATAAATGGAACCTTGAGGTATATGGCCAGCAGAGGGACTTCTAGATCAAAGGGACACTTTCTGAGCTAAGGTTGCTTTCCAGAAAGCCTGGACCTGCTCACAGTTGCACCACAAGGGCATTCATGTTCCTTCCTTCTCACCATCCTCAGGGGCCCATTTGTATTCAACTATAGGTATTCAAACACAAGGTAGCAGGGCAGCTAGGTGGAGCAGTGGATAGAGCACCAGCTGAACAGTCAGGAGAACCTGAGTTCAAATATGACCTCAGACTCTTGTGTGACCCTGGGCAAGTCACTTAATCCCATTGCCTAGCCAAAAACAAAACAAACAAAAAACCAAAACAAACAAACAAAACACAAGGTAGTAGCTAAGCACCATTTAAAGCCTCAGGAAACTTTCCAAATGCCCTGCCCTTTACCTTCCCCCTTCCCTTCTTGTTTCACATCTTTGCTTTCCTATAGGCTTCTGAAGTGGGAGTTTTCTACGTATTTAGTCAGTCAACCCTAGAAGAATGTGGGACCTGAGGCAAATCACACTTTGCAGGGACCTGCTGGTATCGGTTTGTTTATTTGTTTTATATGTGAAATCTGACTCAAATGAACATCAAGGGCAGTAAGGAGGGAGAAAGAAGCCAGAGACTGGGGTTAGAGATGTGGAGATGTGCAAGGGGGCTGGAGGCCTGTGTTTCCTTGGTGACTGCAGAGGTAGGAGATTACATCCTGAGGGTAATTGTATTTGCTGATTGCACTGCAGATTGAATTCTACTGTGTTGTTTCTAGACCTTGGAGGCTGACAACTGGTCTGGTAAAAAGAAATCAAGGCTTGGAATCCAAATGCCAGCTAGGCTACATTCTGTGTGATCTTGGGAAAGTTAAAATCTTTGAGCCCCCAAGCCCTCAGTGATAAAATAAGGGTAATAATATTAGTATCAGAGGCAGTGTGACACAGTAGAATAAACTGAGTGCTAGCCTTAGTGTTAGGAAGGCCTTGGTTCAAATCTCGTCTTTGGTGCTTATTTAACTAGGTAGCCCTGGGTAGGTCACTTAACTTTTCTAAACCTCTATTTCCTTGTGAGTAAAATAGGGTTAAAAATCCTTATTCTATGCAAATTTTATTCCCGATGATAAATTTAAAGAGTATCCCCCTTCTTTGAAGAGGGGTCTATGGGTGTGAAACACTGGACATAATGGTTTTATACAACTTTTTTATCTCTATTTTATTCTTCATTATAAGAAATTACTCTCTGGGATGAAAGGAGGATATATTGGGAAATAGAAATGATCTAAAAGCAAATAATATCAATAAACATTTGTTTTAATAATAACAATAACAATAATAATAATAAAATAAAATAATAATAACAATAAAAATACCTATTTTACTTAACTCTCAGAGTAGTGATGAGATAATATATGTCAAACCCTTTACAAATTTTAAGTCACTGCCTAAGTATATGCTAATATTAATTTTTGCTATTAATAATAATAAGAGGCAGCATGGTTCAGGGGATAGAGAGCTGGCCTTGGAGTTAGGAAGACTTGTCTTCAAGCTTTGCTTCTAATAAACTGATATTTCAGAGAAGGTGCCGATCTGTGCTAGTGGAGGGAGTTTCCTTCTACTGGAGTTCTGTAAATCAATGAAATCACATATGACATATAATCTATAAATTGCTTTCTAACTTTAATGCACTTAATAAATGTAAGTGCTTACTATTGTTTTTCTCTCTTTCTGCCCTAAAGTCTCCAAGCTACTCCACCTGCCTGGTTCACATAGCAGTGAGAGCTTCTCTCCCAAAGTCAAGGGCCAGAGTGATAGTCTAGATTTGTCATCCTCTAGGGTGAGATTCTTAACTTTTTTCATGTGGATCATGGATCCCTTGAGCAGTCTGAAATCTGTGGACCTTTCTCAGAATAATGTTTTTAAATATATAAAACAAAATATATAGGATTATATAGGAAAATAGTTATATTAAAATGCAGTTATCAAAATTATTTTAAAAATAAGTTCAAGGACCTCATATTAAGAACTCCTGCTTAGGGACAGCTCCAGAAATCAAGCCACCTATTTTGCTTATTTGTTTTTTGTTTTGTTTTTTTTTTTTTTGTAGGGGATCTGGGATTCTCTAGATGACTTTGAGAACACAAGATATATACATTGAAATGAACCTCCACTTAAAATGATAAGTAGTATCTATCAAAAACCTTCAGCAAGCATTATATGTAATGAGGATAATAAGCTAGAAACATTTCCAATGTGATCAGGGGTGAAACAAGGATGTTCATTATCACTACTGTTATTCAATGTTGTACTAGAAATGTTAATTTTAGCAATCAGAGAAGAAAAAGAAATTGAAGGAATTAGAATAGGAAATGAGGAAACAAAGCTATTATTCTTTGAAAATGATATGATGGTATAACTAGAGAATTCTAGAGAATCAAGTAAAAAAAACTACTTGAAATAATAAACAAATTTAGCAAAGTTGCAAGATATAAAATAAACCCACATAAATCATTGGCATTTCTATATATTACTAACAAAGCCCAATAGCAAGAGGTAGAAAGAGAAATTCCATTTAAAGGTAATGTAGACATTATAAAATATTTGGAAGTCTACTTGCCCAAACAAACCCAGGAACTGTATGAACACAATTACAAAACACTTTACATACAAATAAACAGACCTAAATACTTGGGAAAATATCAGTTGCTCATGGATAGGCCAAGCTAATATAATAAAAATGACAATTCTCCCTAAATTAATTTACTTATTCCATGCCATACAATCAAACTACCAAAAATTATCTTGTAGAGCTAGAAAAATAATAACAAAATTCATCTGGAAGGACAAAAGGTCTAGAATATCAAGGGCATTAATGAAAAGAAATGCAAGGGAAGGTGGCGTAGCTATACCAGATCTTAAATTATATTATAAAGCAGCAATCATCAAAACTACTTGGTACTGGCTAAGAAATAGAGTGGTGGATCAGTGGAATAGGTTAGGCACACAAGACACAATAGTCAATGACAATAGTAATCAACTGTTTGATAAACCCAAAAACTCCAGCTTCTGAGATAAGAACTCACTATTTAACAAAAACTCCTGGGGGAACTGGAAAACAATATGGCAGAAACTAGGAATAGACCAATATCTTACACTGTATACTGAGATAAAGTCAAAATGGCTGTATGATTTAGATACAAAGGCCGATACTATAAGCAAACTAGGAGAGCAAGGAATAGTTTACCTGTCAGATTTATGGAGAAGGGAAGAATTTATGACCAAATAAGAGATAGAGAACATTATGGAATACAAAATGGATGATTTTGATTACATTTTTAAATTGAAAAGTTTTTGCACAAACAAAGCCAATGCAACCAAGATTAGAAGGGAAGCAGAAAGCTGGGAAACATTTTACAACCAGTATCTCTGATAAAGGCCTCATTTCTAAAATATATAGAGAACTGAGTCAAATTTATAAGAATACAAGTCATTTCTCAGTTGATAAATTATCAAAGGATATGAATAGGCAGTTTTCAGATAAAGAAATTAAAGCTATAGTCATAGGAAAAAATGCTCTAAATCACTATTGATTAGAGAAACGCTAATCAAAACAGCTCTGAAGTACCACATCACATCGATCAGATTGGCTAACATGACAAGACAGGAAAATGATAAATGTTGGAGAAGATGTGGGAAAATTGGAACACTAATGCATTATTGGAGTTGTGAACTGATCCAATCATTCTGGAGAGCAATTTGGAACTGTGCCCAAAGGGCAGTAACACTGTGCATACCCTTTGACCCAGTAGTAGCACTTCTAGGTCTATATCTCAAAGAAATCATAAAAATGGGAAAAGGACCCACATGTACAAAAATATTTATAGCAGCTCTTTTTGTGGTGGCCAAGAATTAGAAATTGAGGGGATGCCCATCAGTTAGGAAATGGCTGAACAAATTGTGATATATGAATGTAATGGAATGCTATTGTGCTATAAGAAATGATAAGCAGAAGAACTTCAGGAAAACCTGGAGAGACTTGCATGAACTGATGCGGGGTGAAGTGAACAGAACCAGGTGAACATTGTACACAGTGACAGCCACGCTGTGTGATGACTGACTTTGATAGACTTATCTCTTCTTAGTAATACAAGGATCTAAGACAACTCCAAAAGACTCATGATGGAAAATGCTATCCATATCCAGAGAAAGAAATATGGAATCTGAATGCAGATGGAAGCATACTGTTTGCTCTCTTTTTTTGTTGTTTTGTTTTGTTTCTTCTTTCTTGTAGTTCCTTCCATTGGTTCTAATTCTTTGTTACAACATGACTAATGTGAAAATATGTTTAATATAAGTGTATATGTAGAGCCTATGTCAGATTGCATGCTGTCTTGGGGAGGGATTAGAAGAGGAAGGGGGAGGAAACTTGAAATTTAAAATCTTATGGAAGTGAATATTGAAAACTAAAAATAAATAAATTTAAAAAAAAGAAATGAATCTCCAGAGATTATCTCATTGTATGTTAAGTCAAGCTATGCATAAACAGAACAGCTTTGCCCTGTGATGCCCCAGAGAAGGCCCTTTATCTGCCTCAGGGAATCAGGCCAGTGGAGTCGAATATTTTAAATTCTCAGAGCAAAAAACAAAAACAAAAATAAAAAACCCTTCCTGAAACTGGGTCCCCAAGAAACAAAAGTGACTGAATGGGGGCACTCAGGGTAAAGAATCTTTATGTTATTCTGAAACCAGGACATTGGAGATCATTTAAGGGGTCGTGATTTCCAGATTGCCTTAGCTGAGATTGCACCAAAATGTACATTCAGCCACTCAACCATTCTATTCCTGCATGACTCATTCCATTCTAAGGCTATTCACTTGTCCCTGGCTAACTGGAGCAAATAGAACTTGTCTCTTTTGCAAAGGATTGTGTTCAGGGAGACCAGCTGTTTCATTTTTCCATGTCATTGATGAGGAGAAACAAATAAATTGAAATGCTTTTTTTAAAGCTCCCTTTTTTCACTGTGTTTCTTTTAATCTTGTTTTATTTTCAAACTTTTGGGTTTTAATCCTATGCTAATATTGAGTTAATACAAAGAAGGCAGAGTATAAAGAGGTTTGGTATCTAGATTAAAACCTCAGAGATGACGTTAACAATTACTCATTTTTTTCCTCAAACATCATTTGTCATTGTCCTTTTTCTGAGGCAGAATTAAAAGCACTGAGCTGGAAATAAGGAAACTAGGGTTCTAGTCTCAGCTGTGATACTAAGGAGCTGTGAGTGACCTTGGATAAATCATATCGTCTCTCTGGGCCTTACTTTCCTCATCTGTAAATTGAAGAAGTTGGAGCTGATGACTTCTAATTTTCTTCAAGCCCTCAAATTTTGTGATCATGTGATTGTAAATGTCAGCAACTACACTGCTTTGTATCTTTACTCCCCACTCCATGTGGGCATCCTCTACCATGATCTCCAAGCCAGGTAAGCTTGAGGATTAGCATTTGCCTCCACAAGAAGGAAAAACAACAATAACAACAACAATAACAACAACAACAAAAAACCTTCCAAGAGGAAGACAAAACGTTGATATGGTACCAAACTTCTTTCTTTCTGAAGCTATTTATCCACAGAGTCAGGTTGGTGCTATACCAAGGGCCCTGGGTCTGGACTCAGGACAGTGGGATTGAAATACTAGCTCTGACACCAATTAGCTGTGTGATTATGAGTAAATTCCTCTAACTTTCTGGATCTCAGTTTCCACATTTGTCAAATGTGGAATATTTGCACTGTCTACCTCAGAAGGATGTCATGACAAAAGTACCTTGGAATACTTAAAAAGCCATATGAATGAGAATGTATTGTTGCTTCTCCTGCCTGTGCTCCTGATCACCTGCATGTCCAGTTTCCTAGTTTGCATTTTTGAATCTGTGATCTAATGATCTAACTCAATGCCTGTCTCTGACTTATGACACCTACTAGATCCATTAATTAGCCTTGGATCCCCTATCTAGATTCCTGAGCTCATTTGACCTTTTCTACATATATTTGTCTTTTCTTCAAATTTTCTTTGGGTCACAGACTTGCAGCACCACTGTATTCTAAGCCATAATATATTCAGTGATTTTCCAGATCCCACATCCAGCCTCCCTCCCTTTGGTTCCTTCAGGCTCTGTTCCTTGCTGTCCACAGTTCAGAAATGTTCTACTGAAGGAGAGGAAGAAAATACATTTTCAAACTCTGTAGCATTTCTAAAAGTGAGACTGCAGAGAAAGGACAATGAAGAGCTAACACAGAATGAAAGGGAGGTCCAAGCAGATGCAGATGGAAACTATCTAGGGGAGAAAAGTTCCTAATGGTCATCGTAAAGGATTTCCTTAGTTCTGTTTCTCACCAGGAATTAAAAGATGATGGGGTCTATGTAACCAAGACTTCTCACATTCACTTGGAGTAGGAAGATTTTGTTTTAAACACTCACCTGTTGTTGTTAAGTCTGAACTAAAAGTCCAAAGTCCAAGTTGCCATTATTCATAGGCAATAAGATAGACCATTTTTAGCAGAGCTTGTGTTTGGTTCACATAGCCAACTTCATGTGAAGTGATCAAGTTTCGGCCTCAGTAGGTGCTTTATTTGAGAGGTTTCCACATGTGCATTTTCACAGTTGCATTTTCCAGAAAAAATGGGGGTAGAGGCAAGAAGGATGGTTTTCTACAAACTTCTAGAGTCATGTAGGAAAATACTTGTTTTATTTAGCAGGTTGTTCTCCACACCTCTCTGAAACCTTCCCCCACAAAAGGAAAAAAAAAAAACCTTTGCTCACATCTCATTCACTCATGTTTCTGCTAGGAGAAGCAGGAAAATTTGAAAATTTAGGAAAACCTAAATGATGCCAATGTGATAATAGTAGTTAATAATGGGATTCTATGCCACCATACACAGTAAATTATTTGTTTGCATTTTTAAAAATTATTGATTTTTTTTTGTTTTCATATCACCTACATTTCCTTATGTATCCCTTCTTCTCTGCCCTTTATAGAACCATCCTCTGAAATGCAGATTAAAAAGGGGAAAAAAGTTCATCAAAACAAAACAAACACATCAAAGTGTTAGCTATTATTCACATCAGAATTCTACATCAATAGTCTTCCTATTCCAGCAAAGAAGGAGGGGGAGCTGTATCCTTATGTCTCCTCCTCGGAGCCAAACTTGGTCCTTATAATTTTGCAACACTCAGTTTTGAAAGATTTTGTTATTTTTTCCATTTTCATTATTGTAGTCAGTATGTGTATTGTTCTCATGATTCTGCTTATTTCACTTTGCATCAATTTAAATGAATCTTTCCATGAGCCTCTGTAGGCATCATGATCAATATTTCTTATAGCCCAGAACCATTCCATTCCTATATTACAATATGCTTAAATACTCCCTTATCCAGGGGTTCTTAACCTTTTTCATGTCATGGACTCCTTTGGCAGTCTGGTGAAAACTATATGCCTCTTCTTACAATAGTTTTTAAATGCATAAAATAAAATCCATAGGATTATAAAGGAACCTGATTTTACTGAAATACAATTGTAAAAAAAAAACTAGAGTTCACGGATCCTAGGTTAAAATTTTCTACAGTAATCAATGGGCATTTTTTTTGTTGTTCAGTCATTCATTGTGTCCAACTCTTCGTGACCCCATGGTCACCATAGCATGTCAGGCTCTTCTCTCTTCCACTATCTCTTGAAGTGTGTCCAAGTTCATGTTCATTGTTTCCATGACACTATATATCCATCTCATCCTCTGCCATCCCACTTTCTTTTTGCCTTCAATCTTTCCAAGATCAGGGTCTTTTCCAACTTGTCCTGTCTTCTCATTATGTGCCCAAGTATTTGAGCTTCAGCTTTAGTATTTGATCTTCCACTGACTAGCATGAATTAATTTCTTTAAATATTGACTGATCTGACCTCCTTAATGTCCTAGGGACTCTCAAAAGTCTTCTTCAGCATCACAATTCAAAAGCATCAATTACATGGCACTCAGCTTTCCTTTTAGTCCAACACTCAAAGTCAGACATTGCCACTGGAAAAGTCATAGCATTGGTTATACAAACTTTTGTTGTTAAGGTGATGTCTCTGCTTTTTAGTATGCTGTCCAAATTTGCCATAGCTTTCCTTCTAAGGAGCAAGTGTCTTTCAATTTCACGGCTGCACCCTCCAACTGCAGTAATCTTTTAACCCAAGAATATAAAATCTGGCACTGCTTCTTTTTCTTCTCCCTCTATTTGCCAGGAATTGATGGGATGAGTCACTGAGATCTTAGGGTTTTTTGATGTTAAGTTTCAAGTCAACTTTTACACTCTCCTCTTTCATCCTCATCAAGAGGCTTCTTAATTCCTTTTCACTTTCTGCCATCAGAGTAGTGCTGTCTACATATCTGAGATTATTGATATTTCCCCTGGCAACTTTAATTCAAGCTTTTGATTTCTCAAGCCTGGCATTTCTCATGATGTACTCTGAATATAAGTTAAGTAAATAAAGTGACAATATACAGGCTTGTCATCTTCCTTTTCTAATCTTAAATTAATCAGTTGTTCCATGTTCAGTTTGAACTGTTGCTTTTTTGGCTCAGATACAGTTTCTTTGGGAGAAAAGTAAGATGATCTGGTACTTCTATTTCTTTGAGAATTTACCACATTTCATTGTAGTCCACATAGTTAGTTTAGAGGTTAATGAAGCAGAAGTAGATTTTTTTTTGGAACTCCCTTGCCTTCTCCATAATTCAGTAAATGTTGGCAATTTGGTCTCTAGTTCCTCTGTCTCTTCAAAAACCAGCCTGTTCTTCTGGTAATTCTTGATTCCCATGTTGCTAAAACCTAGCTTGCAGAATCTTAAGCACATCACCTTGCTAGTGTGTGAAATGAGCTCAATTGTTCAGTAATTTGAACATTCCTTGGCATTGCCCTTCTTTAGGATTGTGATGTAAACTCATCTTTTTCAATCCAGTGGTCACTGTTGGGTTTTCCAAATTTGCTGATATATTGAGTGCAGCACTTTAACAGCATCATCTTTTAGGGTTTTAAATAGCTCAGCTGGAATTTAATCACTTTCATTAGCCTTATTGTTAGCAATGCTTCCTAAGGTTCACTTGGGTTCACTCTCTAGGATGTCTGGCTCTAGATCAGTAATCACACCATTGTGGTTATTGGTGATGTTAAGATCTTTCTTGTATAGTTCTTTTGTGAATTGTCACCTCTTCTTAGTCTCTTCTGTTTCTTCTACCTACCATTTTTTGTCTTTTATCATGCCAATTTTTGCAGGAAATGTTTCCTTGATATCTCTAATTTTCTTGAAGAGATCTCCTGTCTTTCTCACTCTATTGTTTTCTTCTATTTCTTTGCATTGGTCAATTAAGGAAACCTTCTTATCTCCTTGCTTTTCTCTGGAATTCTGCATTTCCCTTTCTCCTTTTCCTTTCACTTGGCATATTAACAGAGTATTGGATTTAGAGTCAGGACCAGAGTTTGGTTTCAACTTTGACACTATATCTGAGGCCTGGGCAAATCATTTAATCTTTTCCTGGGCCTCAGTTTGCTCACCTTTCAAGTGGAAGCAGGAGTGGGGTACCTGAAGCCTCAAGGCCACATATGGCTCACTTGGTCCTCAAGTGCAACCCTTTGACTGAATCCAGACTTCATAGAACAAATCCCCTTAATAAAAGGATTTGTTCTATAGAACTTGGACTCAGTCAAAAGGCTGTACCCAAGGACCTAGAAGGCCACATGTGGCCTCGAGGCCACAGGTTCCCCACCCTTGGTCATAAGCATCAAGTAAGAAAATATACATGAAAGAGATATGTCATCTGCAAAGCTATGGAAATAGCCACCTTTATTATTAGCTCAAAGGAATTGCCCTGATGGTGGGAATTTCTGGCCCTGGGGCAAGTTGTTGATGGTGGTGGTGATATTTGGGAACAGAGGAGTTTTTTGAGTCCCCTCAATTGCTGACAAAGTGGAAATATTGCTAGATTTTCAAATACCTACTTTGATATTCAGTATCTACATGACCATAGTCATCTCTCTTATCTTTACTTTCCTCCTCTATTAAATGAGGAAGTTGAAGTAGATTATTTCTAAGGTCACTTATAATTCAAACATCTTATGATCCTATCATTGTGAACCAAGGGCAGAGCCAGTCTTTAGACAGTCTACATGATGCCAAATCAGCCTGATTAAAAATAAGTTTAGCTGCCATATATATATTTCTTCAGTCCTAATGCCTGGCCATTCTGATGGGCTCAATTTACTAACTGTTTGATCTCGAGAAAATCACTGAACCTCAATGAGACTCACAATCCATATTTGTAAAATGAGGGGATTGGATGATATAACCTCCAAGGCACTTTTAAAATAAAATTATTTGAGCTACCTATGCTTAGACCAGTACTGGCCAAAACTTTCAAACTGAAGATTATGAGACAGAGTTTGCAGTAGAAGAAAGGGAATTCTAGATAGGAGACAGTGGATGCTCATATAATCCTATGATCTATATCATTAATGTAGAGTTATTGTACTGTGCATTGAGACTTCACCTAAAATTCTATAAGGCCATGCTCATCATAACATTAACTTGACCAATGTCCACTTACAGTCATGCCATTAATATACTATAACCAAACCACCCTAAGATCATAAAACTGTTTAGGAACATCATTTGACTGACTGCCCAAGGCACAAACTAGATGGTCGGTGAAGATCTAGGAGAGCACTTCAGCCCTAGTGTTATTACTTCATTTGAATGTTAGTCTGCTTACTGACCCATTATGGAGCTAACTGCCCCCCTGTAATGTTGTTTCATCTAGTACCATGTTCTTGCTAAACCAATTATTGACATTAGATGAGTCATGCCTATGTTCTTCCTTGGGCAATAAAAAAATAAATTGCTGGTGCTCCAGGGTCCCTTTCACTGCCAATTCACCTTATTCAATTTATTATCATCTTATTGCTTCAGTTGTGATAAATGCTCATGCAATTGGGCTGGCTAAGTTATGCCCACTAGCCTGAGGTTGAAAATATTTCTGGCAACAGACTTAAAAGAAATGGGCTTGCTAGATTTCTTTTTTTTTTTTGTATTGTTGCAATAAAGTTTTCATATCATTGGTGTTTTCAAAAATATTATCTTATTTTTCAATTATCATGAGTTAATTTTTTTCCTTCCCACCTCTTCTAATCTCTAAAATCTCTAAATCTCTAATCTCTAAAGAAAAAAAGAAAGATGAAAATAGAAAGCTAAAGGAAGAAGAAAATAAGACTAGTAGGAAATAAAGAAAGATGAAAGGAAGGAAGGAAGTCTTTGCATTATGTAAGTGTAGTAAAGCAAAACAATTTTCCATATTTGTCATGTCCAAACATATATTTATTATTCTGCATATTAATTCATCTCTCTGCCATAGAGTAGGCAACATTCTTCTTTACCAGTTCTCTGGAATAATGGTTGATCATCTATTTGATCAGAGATTTTGTTGTTAAAGTTGTTTATTTTTTTATAACATTGGTGTTGTAAGGGTGTTTAACAAAAAGGTCTGTACTCATAATCTCTTGGTAGTGCTGCACTTGGAGCCAGGAGACCTGGGTTCAAAACTCAGCTTTCACACTTGCCAGCTGTGTGATCAATAGGCAAATCTCTTAAACTCTATGAGCCTCCATTTTTTCATCTGTACACTGGTGATAATAAAACTTGTGCTACATATAGTGCAAAAATAAAAAAAAAAGAATTAGTAAACCACAAAGGACTATGCAAATAAAAGTTGATGCTAACTGCTAGTTCAATAAAAAGGAAATGGGTTGTATTGGTTATCAAGTTTACCAAAGAAAGAAACGTGATTTCTCCTGACCCCCCATATTAGTCTCTGTGACATTAGCACCATTAATAAATATCACCAGAAGACATTTTAGAAGGTCTATACATTCTTTGCTTTTATCACAAAATATGTACTTATATAATAAGAATAAATGAGAGATAGTAAGGAGTAGTAGAATATAGGACTGGCTTTAAAGTCAGGAAGACAGATTCAAGCCCTGCTTTTGATGCATCCCAGTTATATGGTCCTGGGCTAATTACTTAGCCTACCATTCTCTTAGCAACTGTTTATGCCTGCAATTATTGAACAATTGCTGGAAGGCCCCTGGATTTATAAAATAAGCAGAATTATTGTTAGTGATCACAATAATAACAAAGTGAATAAACAGAAATAAAAACATATTTTCTATACTTTATGTTATAGCTCCCTATCCTTCCCCTTCCCCAGTCCACAAAGTGGGCATGACATGGCATGAATGGACAATAGACACTAGTCTAGTTTGTATACAATGAGGAGGCAGCATGACACTTAAAGTCTTGACTATCATATTACCTGCCAGGTGACATTGGCTAACTCACCTCTTTAAAACTTTATCCATAAAATTAACATAATTTACCATGCTTAGTCTTCTAGGTTGTTAGGAAGGAAGGACTGTTTGAGGATTGATGTAGTGGATTTACATGTGAGGTATGATTTTTATTTATAACAATCTATCCTATTTAATCCAAATAATGTATGGTCCTTTGAAACTGAGTTCTTACATTCTACTAAGTCATTTTTAAAGACCTAATTCTCAGCTGGGAAAACAACTTTTATGTGGATCTCTTCCCCTCAGTTCAAAGGAGACTCTTAAGAATCCTTTATTTCATTTCCCTCCCCCAATAAACAACCTGCTCCTAATTACTATCAGCTCTTTTCTAATGGGGAGTTTTGTCTGTGTTTTGGTTATTCAGCAGCTGCTTCACAGTAATGATGAGAAAAGGCCTCTTCGATTTTACATTCATTTTCAGTCTAATGTCCTGACCAATACACCCTTTGCCTCATCTTCTGAAGGCCTTGCTAAGTGTTTTGCCTGGCACTCTAACTCTTGAAAAATATATCTCAAAATTCTAGAATCTCTGAATTAAAAAGGACCTCAGAGATCTAACCCTATCAGACAAACGAATTTCTTCTACAATACACCTGATAACATGTCATCACACTTTACTTAAATACCTCCAGGAACGGAGAACTCAAAATTTACTGAAAGAGTCCATTTCATTTTTGGACACCTTGATGTTGTAATGTCTGAGGGCCTAAAGGCGATTGCTTTAATGGATCGGTAGGCATTTATTGCCTAATATTAGATACACAGGAATAGAGACCTTCCGAGGATACTCAGTCTTGAGCTGTTATCTTTACAGCTAGAGGATCTTAGCGATCCTTCAGATGAACCCTTTTGTTTTGCAAATGAAAATTCTATGCCCCACAAAAGTCAAGTGATTTGTCCAAGGTTCCATAGGTAGTAAGATGCAGAGCTGAGATTCTAACTCAGGTAGTCTTATTTGAAATAATGTTCTTTCCACTATACATTAACCACACTGTCTTTTCATTTCCTATCTTCAAGGTAAGTGGTATCCAAAAGTATTTTGGAGGCAGGGGAGGTGGTGGTGGTGGTGCTGGTGGTGATGGTAGAGCCAGGTCATGCATTCTAAAGAACATACATATGGTGGTGGCGGGAGCACTCTGTCCTCCTTGCCTTCCCACTTCACTGCATCATCCCTTCCCCTGACCCTGGCTATCCCAGAACCCATCCATGGAAGGTCTATCACCACTGGGGCACCCTCCTCCCTTTCTTTCCCCCTTCTCTTGGGGTTACTTAATGGCTCACAGGGTTAAGGTGATAAGGGAGTCAATAACTCTATTCTTTCTGGTGAGATGAAGGACCACCTGGTCATGCCAACTGCCCTGCCCCTAGAGTACTGTAGTCCCTTAGCACTATCATCTGATCTATTGATGCAATCTAAAGATCTCTTGCCACCCACCCACCACTGAGCTCTCAGGTCTGTTGGATCTTTCTATCTACCCTGATGCTGGACTTCCTTTCATATGTTCTTTCCCCAGCTAGAATATGAGTTCCTTGAGATAAGGGAAGGTTTGATTTTTCTATTTGTATTCCCAGTGCTTGGCACAGAGTAGACACTTAATAAATGCCTTTTCATTCATTCTTAAAATTCTTTGAATTTGGAGGTACCATAGACTCTCTCTCCTCAGGTCCTGATACCTTGCTAGGGATTTCAGGAAGCCAGTACTGGGCAGTATAGAAAAAAATAAAGAAGCAAAAGCTCAACCTCAAAAACCTGTTTCTATCATCCCAAGTTCCAGAAAAAATGGATGAAACAGTCCAGACCCTCAACACCCACAAACCATACATGCATATACACACATATTACAGCTTTGTGACATTGCTGTGAGGCTGCATTAAGGTCTATGTTCCTGCTCCCTTCCAATATAATCTCTGCTAACAACAGCAACTGAGGCTTCCATGGTCTGATATCTCTTTAAACCAGGTGATATAATTCCCATCACTGTAAACTACATTTTCACCTTTAGCTCCCATCAGCTTGTACTCTGTACAGCTGAATACACATAAATAAATGTGATTAATAGCTTCTGGGTTTGGCCCAAGATACCTGTTTAAATTCTCTTAACTTGATTTACTTGAGAGGACATGCTTTCCACTCTACTCTCTTTGCTATTTTTCACTTAATGCTCTGATAGTCAAGTAGCTAGACGTTGCACACATTCCCATGGCTATGAGGTTTGGGTTTTGGTGAGGGAGTGGGGGAGGTGGAGGGTGGGGGGAGTGGGGGGGTTAGAGATTAGCCCATCTGCAATCCTGATGGACAAGGAGTGTTTCATTTGCTAAGCCTCAGACAGTCTTGCTAGTTGTAATGATAAGAATGGGGAAAGGATAAAGCAAACAACCAGACAAGGAGCACCCTCTATCAAAACAGATCTGTACCTCCTCTGCAGTTTACAATCTTAGAAAGTTGTCAATGTCACACAGCCTATATGATACTTGTACCTTATATTTGATCATTATATCAGGATTCCTGATATATTAATTTTATAGTATGCATATATACACTAAATTAAATATATACTCATATGACATGAGATACAAATGTATATATGTATATGATATATGTATGTACGTATACATCTATACATACAGAGAGAACAACTAGACCTATGATTTCAAGATAGTCAGACTAGTTGAAGAAGCAGGGTGCCTTGAGGAAGAGACAGGAGGTGATATGTGCCTGGTGAGCCAAAGTACTGCTACCATCACCTCCTCTGGTGATGAGATGGAGGAAATCCAGTACCCTGTTTGCACTCAAGTACCTGGGGAATAGCAGCACTCCTCATACCACTACCCTTACTTATGGCCCACCAATTTAAAAAAAAATGATATTTTATTTTCCCCAATTACATGGTAAAAACAATTTTTAACATTTTTTAAAAAAAAGTTTTGAGTTCCAAATTCTATCCCCACCCTCCTCCCCTCTACCCCCTCTCTGAGACAATAAGCAATCTGATACAGGTTATATGTGTGTAATTATGTAAGTCATTTTGTACAAGAAGACACAAAAAAAAGAAAGAAGAAAAGAAGGAAGGAAAGAAAGAAAAAGAGAGAAAGAAAGAAGGAAGGAAGGAAGGAAAGCAAGAAAGGAAGAAAGAAAATAGCATGCTTCAGTCTATATTCAGACAGTGTAAGTTTTTTCTCTGGAGGCAAATAGCACTTTTCATCATGAGTCCTTTGGAAGTGTCTTCAATCATTGTATTGTTGAGAATAGCTAAGTCATTCATCATTCTTCATCATATACTATTACTGTGTACAACATTCTCCTGGTTCTGCTCACTTCACTTTGTGTCAGTACATGTAAGTCTTTCCAGGTTTTTCTGAAATCATCCCACTTGTTTCTTATAGCACCACACTATTCCATTACAATCATATACCACAGCTTGTTGGGCCATTCCCCAATTGATAGGCATGCCCTTGATTTCCAATTCTTGGCCACCACAAAAAGATTATTGTACAACTATGTCCTTTTCCCTTAAAAAAAATCTCTTTGGAATATAGGCCCTAGCAGTAATACTGCTGTATCAAAAGATATCTACAATTGGTTCACTTTTGGGTGTAGTTCCAAATTGCTCTCCAGAATGATTGGATTAGTTCACAAATCACCAATGATGCTTTAGAATTCTGGTTTTCCCACACCCCCTCCAACATTCATCATTTTTCCTTTATTTGTCATAGTAGTCAATCTGATAGGTGTGAGGTAATACCTCAGAGTTATTTTAATTTGTGTTTCTCTAACCAATAGTGATTTAGAGCACTTTTCATATGATTATAGATATTTTTTATTTTTTTGTCTGAAAACTGCCTGTTTATATCCTTTGACCATTTATCAATTGGAGAATGACTTGTATTCTTATAAATTTGACTTGTATTGTTATAAAATGAGTACTTTATTAGAGATACCTGTTGTAAAAATTTCCCCCGGTTTTCTTCTTTCCTTTTATTTTGGTTGCATTGGTTTTGTTCGTGCAAAAACTTTTTAATGCTACATAATCAAAATGATCTATTTTACATCTTATAATGCTCTCTAAATTCTTCCCTTATCCATAGATATGACAGATAAACTGTTCCATGCTCTCCTAATTTGTTTTTGACATTACTGTTGTGCATAAATCATGTTCCCATTTTGACCTTATCTTGATATACAATAGGTATACAGTAGGTGTTGGTTTATACCTAGTTTCTGCCACACCACTTTTTATTTTTCTCAGCAATTTTTGTTAAATAATGAGTTTTTGTTCCAAAAGCTTGGTTCTTTGGGTTTATCATATATTTGATCACTATGGTTATTTACTATAATGCAATATATACCTAATCTATTCCACTGATCTACCACTCATTTCTTAACCAGTATCAGATTGTTTTAATAATTACTGCTTTATAATACAGTTTGATTTTTTAGTAGTTTGATTGGTATGACACTGAATAAATAGATCAATTTAGATAGAATTGTTATTTTTATTATATTGGCTCAGCCTACCCATGAGCAATTAACTAATTACTTTCAATAAAGATACTTGGTCTCCAATTGATTTTAGTCCTTTCATTAAATATAACAGCCTTTTATTAAATATAATTTTATTGTATTTTGGTCAACAGTAAATATTTAATATTTCTGCTTTTCTGTATTTGTGAGATTTTTATGCCTTAATGCAAGGTCATTTTTTATAAATCTCTCACGCAGTGCTGAGAATGTCACCTTCTTCTTATTCATAAACATTAATTGCCAGAGAGCTAGCATATCTTAATTTTTCTAAAATTTTATTCATTAATTCTTTTTATTGTTGTTGTTGGTGGTAGTGTTGATTTGGCTAGGTTTAAAAGGGGGGTATATTGAGATCTCTCACAATTTGGTGAGTTTTATTGTCTATTTCTACCTATAATTCATTTGCTTTATTTACAGACTAGGAGGTTCAGTAGAGTGCTGGACTTGGAGTCAGAAAAGTCTGAGTTTGAATCCCACATGAAACACTTATTAGCATTGTGATACTGGATAATTCACTTAACCTCTCAACTTCAGTTTCTCTTCTCTGAAATGAGTATAATAATAGCACTCATCTCTCAGGGTTGTTGTGAATAATTTTTAGCAATAGTGATCACCTTAGTGATTGAGTATGCTATTAGGCATGCATAGGTTAAGTGTTGATATTATTTCGATAGTACCTTTCAGTATAATATAGTATCCTTGTTTGTCTCTTATAATTAAATGTGTTTTTGTTATTGCCTTGTCTAAGACCATTGTTGCTACTCCCATTTTTTTAAAAGTTTAGTTGAAGCATAGTAAAATTTTCCCCAGCACCTTATGTGCTAAACCTCTGTGTAAATTTTTATATTTAAAGTGTTTCTAATAAACAGTATGCTGTTGTATTCTGTTTTCTAGTTTATTCTTCTAACTTCCTCCATTTTACTGAGTTAAAGATGGGGTTCTATTGATTATGCCACCCACTTAAAATTAATTACCTTTGATAGATGAGAACCTCTTTTTGATTCAGTATTTAAGAACTGAGTATGAAAAGGCCCTGTACACTTCCAAATCATTCAAACAATCAATCACAGTTCAATTATGTGAGATAGTAAGTTCTCCCAGCCTCTCTTGCCTCATTCCTTTCTTTCTCCATTTTCTTCTTCTTCTTCTTTTTTTTTCTTTAGGCAATTGGGGTTAAGTGACTTGCCCAGGGTCACACAGCTAGTAAATGTCAAGTGTTTGGTCTGAGGTTGGATTTGAACTCAGGTCCACCTGACTTCAAGGCCGGTGCTCTGTCCACTGTGCCACCTAGTTGCCCCATTTTTTTCCTTCTTTTAAGATAATCAAAATATAAGAAACCACTCCCAGTTCCTCTGTCTTATTTAACTCTCTGATGATATTAGAGTCCTGAGGGGATATTTGTTTTACCTCCTTCCGTTAGAATGCAGCATTTCAGTCTTGTAGAGCTCCTTCAGACTGCTGACCCTTATTTACTTTTTATGTTTCTTTTGATTCCTGTGTTTATGTTTCAAAGTTTCTTCTCAGTTCTAGTATTTTTTCCCCCATTAGGATGCTCTAAAGTCCATTATTTCATTAAAATAGCATTTTCCCCATGAAGACACACTTAGCTTTGTTGGACAAGTTACCCTTGGTTATAAGCCTTTATCTTTTCTCTTTGGGAATATCATCCCAACATCTCTACTCTGTTATAGTGGCAGCTGCCAAGTTCTGTCTTTGTAGTTCCTCAGCATTTGAAGTCTTTCTTTCTGGCTGCTTACATTATTTTTTCTTCAACTCTACCTCTAAATTTTGGCTATTATGTTCCTCTGAATTTTCATTTTGTGATTCCTTTCGGGAGGTGACTGGTAGATTTTATTTTTCCTTTATCCTCTGATTCTAATAGATCTGGGAAGTTTTAGTTCATGATTTCTTGAAATATATCCAGGCTCTTTTTTGGGACACAATTTTAAATAGTCCAATTATTCTTAAATTATCTCTCCTAGACTTGTTTTCTAGATGAATTTTTTTGTTCCTTTTTATTTATTAATTTATTTATTTTTAGTTTTCAACATTCACTTCCACAAGATTTTCAGTTCCAAATTTTCTCCCCATCTCTCCCCTCCTACGACCCCAAGACAGCATGCATTCTGAATACCCCTTCCCCAATCTGCCTTCTCTTTGATCAAACCTCCCCTCTTCTCTTATCCCCTTCCCCTTCTATTATCTTATAGAGCAAGACAGATTTCTATACCCTATTACCTGTATATCTTATTTCCCAGTTGCATGTAAAAACAATTTTTAACATTCACTTTTAAAACTTTGAGCTCCAAATTCTCTCCCTTCCTCCCTCCCTACCCACCCTCATTGAGAAGGCAAGCAATTTGATATAGGTTATACATATGTAGTCATGCAAAACACTTCCACAATAGTCGTGTTGTGAAAGACTAACTGTATTTCCACCCCCCCATTTTTTCCATTCTCTCCTTTGACCCTGTCCCTCCTCAAAAGTGTTTGCTTCTGATTACCCCCTCTGCCAATCTGCCTTCCCTTCTATTATCCCACCCTCTCTTACCCCTTCCCCCTTCTATTTTCCTGTAGGGTAAGATAGATTTCCATACCCAATTGAATGTGTATGTTATTCCCTTCTTAAGCCAAATCCAATGAAAGTAAGATTCATTCATTCCCTCTCACCTCTCCCCTCTTCCCTTTTACTGTAAAAGTTTTTTCTTGCCTCTTTTACAAGAGATAATTTACCCCATTCTACCTCTCCTTTTCTCCTTCCCCAGTACAATCCTCTCTGATCCTTTAATTTTATTTTTAGATATCATCCCTTCATATTCAACTCACCCTGTGCCCTCTGTCTATATATGTATGTTCCCTCTAACTACCCTAATATTGAGAATGGTCTCATGAGTTACAAATATCATCTTTCCATGTAGGAATGTAAAAATTCAACTTTAATAAGTCCCTTGTGATTTCTCTTTCCTGTTTACCCTTTCATGCTTCTCTTGAGTCTTGTATTTGAAAGTCAAATTTTCTATTCAGCTCTTGTCTTCTTTTTTTTATTTGATTTTTAGGCAATTGGGATTAAGTGACTTGCCCAGGGTCACACAGCTAGTAAGTGTCAAGTGTTTGGTCTGAGGCCAGATTTGAACTCAGGTCCTCCTGACTTCAGGGCCAGTGCTCTATCCACTGTGCCACCTAGCTGCTCCAGCTATTGTCGTTCCATTAAGAATGTTTGAAAGTCCTCTATTTCATTAATGTCCATTTTTTCCCCTGAAGGATTATACTCAGTTTTGCTAGGTAGGTGATTCTTGGTTGTAATCCTACCTTCTTTGACCTCCCAAATATCATATTTCAAGCCCTCTTTTCTCTTAATGTGGAAGCTGCTAAATCTTGTGTTATTCTGATTGTGTTTCCACAATACTTGAATTGTTTCTTTCTGGCTGCTTGCAATATTTTCTCCTTGACCTGAGAACTCTAGAATTTGGCTATAATATTCCTAGGAGTTTTCCTTTTGGGATCTCTTTCAGGAAGTGATTGTGTATTCTTTTAATTTCTATTTTACCCTCTGGTTCTATAATATCAAGGCAGTTTTCCTTGACAATTTCTTGAAAGATGATGTCTAGGCTCTTTTTTGATCATGGCTTTTAGGTAGTCCAATAATTTTAAAATTATCTTTCCTGGATCTATTTTCCAGGTCAGCTGTTTTTTCAAGGAGATATTTCACATTGTCTTCTTTTTTTTTTCATTCTTTTGCTTTTGTTTTATAATTTCTTGATTTATCATAGAGTCATTAGCTTCCATTTGCTTCGTTCTAATTTTTAAGGAATGATTTTCTTCAGCAAGCTTTTGACCCTCCTTTTCCATTTGGCCAGTTCTGCCTTTTAAAACATTTTTCACCTCATTGGCTTTTTGGACCTCTTTTGCCATTTGGGTTAGTTTATTTTTTAAGGTATTATTTTCTTCAGTATTTTTTGGGGCCTCTTTTAGCAAGCTGTTGACTTCTTTTTCATTATTTCCTTGTATCACTCTCATTTCTCTTCCCAATTTTTCCTCTACTTCTCTTACTTGCTTTTCAAAATCCTTTTTTGAGCTCTTCCATGGCCTGAGACCAATTCACATTTTTTCTTGGAGGATTTGGATGTAGAAGCTTTGACTTTGTTGTCTTCTTCTGGTTGTATGTTTTGATCTTCTTTGTCACCAAAATGAGATCCTATAGTCTGAGTTTTTTTCCACTCTTTGCTCATGTTCCCAGGTGATTACTTGACTTTTAAACTCTGTGCTAAGGTAGGGCTCTGCTTCCAGTGTGGAGGGTGTACTGTCCCAAGCTTCAGGGGTTTTGTGCAGTTGTTTTCAGAGATACTTCTAGGGACCTATAAGTTTTTTGTTCTTCTAAGGTGGTATGATCAAAGGAGAGGTGTTTACTCCTTTCCTGGCCTGTGCTCTGGTCTATGAATGATCACAAGCACTCTTTTCTGCCTTGGAACTGTGAGGAGGATGCCCTTTCCACCAGCACCACAAGCTCCACCACACTAGTACTCCTCATTGTCCTAGGACTTCCACCCATGACTGTGACCCAGTTCCAAGCACGGGGAAAGCAAGAGAATCCTGCCTCAGTGCCAGCAAAGAGATCTCTGCAATCCCCCCAATCAGCTGCTCGATCCCCCTACCATCTGTAGCATGAGAGCTCTGGAAGCAACTACCACCACCACTACTGCCACCATCTTGGGGCTACACCAGGGGTGGGGCCAGACCACACTCCTCTCTTACTTAGGTCCAACAGACCTTTCCTACTGACCTTCTAAGTTGTCTTTGGCATTTGTGGGTTGAGAAGTCTAGAAACCACCACAATTGCTAGTGATTCAGTCCCCTAAGGCCTGCTCCAGGTTTGCTGGGGCACTATCTTTGCCTGTGCAGCCCAGGCTGAACTGTGCTCCTCTCCCAGCCTGGAGCAACAGACCTTTCCTATCAACCATCCAGGTTGTCTTGAACTGGGAATTTGTTTCACTCTGTCTTTTTGTGGGTTTTGCTGCTCTGGAATTTGTTTAGAGTCATTTTACAGATATTTGGAGGAGTTTAGGGGAGAGCTCAAGCAAGTACTGCTTTTACTCTGCCGTCTTAGCTCTGCCCCAGGTGAGTTTTTTTTTTTAATGTGATACTTTACATCTCTTTTTTTAATCATCAGCTCTTAGCATAATGTCTGGACCATAGCAGATACTTAATGCTTTTTGACCTGAATTTTGCATTACAGAATCTTTAACTTCTGTTTGGTCCATTCTAATTTTCAGGGATTCTGTTACTCGGGCAAAGTTTTGTCCCTCTTATAATAAAGTCTTAACTCTCTTTCCTATTTTTTTCTTCCAGAGCTCTCATTTTTCTCCAATTCTTTCCTCTAGGGATATTCTTCGTTTTCAATATTTTAATTTTCATTTATTTATCTACTTATTTGTTTATCCATTCATCTATTTTTGCATTCATTGATTCATTTATTGACTTATCTATCACCTATTTATCTATCATCTTCAATCTCTCATTTCATTTCTTCTAAGAATCCTAGTTGACCTTGTGTCTGAACTATGCTTTTCTTTGAGGCTTTGCTTGTAAAGATTTGAGACTTACTCTCTTTTGAGTTTGGTTATTGGATATCCCTGGTTCCATACTAGCTCTTTATCATCAAGGTTTTATTGTTATTGACTCATTCTCTGACTCATTCTTATTTCTTGAATTGGGATTTTCTTTTAGGGCCAGAAGTTACATTTTCTGGAGTGAATTTTGGTACCTTATTATGTCCTGATGGGTATAATCAGGGTCCTGCCTCTGTATTCTCCAGGTACTGCATACTATGTTCTTCAAGGATCTCAGGGATAGTTTTTCTGGGCTCAAATTAGTATGATCTAGGGCATGTTCTAATTGTTGCTTTCCTGGTCTGAGCTCTGCAGGCTCTAGTCCCCCTTTGGGGTCTGGGAAATACAAATATGGGTTTGTCCTTGATCGAAGCTCCAGTAGAGAGTTGATGGCCTTAGCTCATGTAAGCTATCTGGAAGGCTCTAGAGGTTCAGAAAGACAGAATGTGGGTCTACCCCATATCTTCCCCTTAGGTTAGTCACTCACTCTTAGGTCACACTCTAGGGTTAGATCCATCCATGGTCACTTTCCTGTGGGGTGAATTTATAATTTGGGGCTGGAAAATGACCCATTGTGGTTTGTCCTTGAATTTTCATATCACTATTCAGTCTGGTGCTCTTCTCTATCTTTGTGAGAATAGGAGAGAGAGAGAGAGAGAGAGATTGAGAGAGAGGAAGGGAGGAAGGGAGGGAGCTGGGCTGTATTGCTGTCTTCTTTCTGTCTTCTGGTTCTCCACAGAGTTCTTTCCATACTATGCTGGGTGACCTCACACTTCTGCTTTTCACTCTTCCTTAAGGATCAGAATTCTAAGCCATAGATCATTTCAGGCAATACTGTGGAGTGGAGCATTTCTATCCTTCATGGGGCAGAAATTCACATTTTGTGGATTCAGATGAAATTAATTCAGGTCTTTATCTATCTTCTCATTCATTCTTCAGCCATACTTTTATGTGTAGGGCTGGGCAGTAATGCAAAATGCAATGGAAAGAGCACCGCATTTTGAATCAGAAAGACTGGAATTGAAACCTAGCTTCGCTACTTACTGTCTATTTGGTTTTTAGGCAAATCACTCCCATTGTGTGGATCTCAGTTTCTTCATCTGTAAGATAATATTGAATCAGATAATACCTGTGGTTCACTCCAGCTCCCAAATCCCATGACTCTACATACTGAATACACCCATAGCCTAAACATTAGGTTTTTTAGGTATGATCCCTTTCAGTTTTTCTACCTCACAAAATAAGCAGATGAAATAAAGACTCTCAAAGATCAACTTTCTGACTCAGATCTCTAATAAAACCTGTTATACAAGAATTGATTCAGCAAATATAGTTGTAACCTTTAAAAATAAGACACATCTACATGCACACCATGCTCATTTATAATATTACAGATTTTAAAGCCATGCCAATTTAGATTATACCATCATTTCTCAATATGACAGATTAAATTAATGTAATTTGAAACCTAATTTACCATTCACTATTTATTCAAGATTTTACTTGAAAACAATATGATCTGCATCATAATTTCTGAAAATGACTGTAATTTACATGATTTCTTTAAAACCAATCAAGACAGAATTTAATAAACTATCAATTTCAACTTGCATATTAAAGCCGAATAGAATCAGGGTCTGAATCTTCATGACACTTAAACTAATTAAATTCAAGAAAAAATTATAAACTGTTTCCCACATGTCAGGCATTGTGCTAAGTGCTGGGAATGTAAATACAAGTAAAGAAGGCAGTATTTGATCTCAAAGAACTTAAAACTGGAAAATTAACAAGAGCTGGAAAATAAGAAAGGGGTGATGGTGTTTGGAGATGTCATGGGCATGGTAAGGAGGCCTGGTTCTTGGCAAAAATAAGGAGAAAGCTCATCTACCAAACACTGGTGGCCCAGAAGTGGAGTGCACATTTGCAGGATGGGAAGGGAGTTGAGAATGTTAGGCAGAGCATAGACAGCAAAGTGAAGACAGCAAGAAGACTAGATTGACTGGAATATACTATAAAGGGAAGTATAGTCAACTCCTGATTAGTGCAAATAATGAATTTCATGGTTGTACTATTTGAAATTATAATTATATGTAAAATATGATAATTGGTTCTAGCCCAATGAAAAATAGACAATGGAAATACTTAAAATAAGTTTTTAATCTGTTTATTAATGTAATATGATAGTAAAGAATAAGAAAAATACATTTTTGATTCATGCATATTACAAACAAAATAATAGAGTAGTCGTAGAAAGCAAAATTTAAAAAATTCCTGATTGTACCTGAATATAAACCTACAGTGATGATATGACAAAAACACTATTATTGTCATTTAAAATACGGTGGCAGGGTAGACTGAATTGTTCTCTCTTTCTTTAAAATTTCATACACGCACTGGCAGTTGCAAAGAGCTTCATCCACATCTTCAGGCGATAGCATGCTTACATTCTCACACACTGCACCATGTGTAGTTGAATGACCTGGGGCATTATCTAAAATCAGCAATGTTTTAAACATGGTTTTGTTGTTCTTGCAATATTTTTCAACAGCTGGGCTAGAGTAACTTGAAAACCAGTCTTCAAAAACAGCTTTAGTTACTCACGTTTTCTCATTTGACCACCAAAGAACTGGAAACAATCTGTGGTTGTAGCCTTGGAAAGACCCAGGATTTCCAGATGGATAAGCAAGCAATGGTTTTAATTTTAAGTCCCCTCTGCATTTCCTCCCAATAAAAGTTTTAGGTGATCCTTAACCACTTTAAATCTATGTTGTGATCATTTTTTCCTTAGACATGTATGTTCTAGAAGTCATCTTTTCCCAGAATAATCCTATTTTTCCAAATTTTTTTTTTTGATCAGTGTATCTTCTTTGAGTATTTTCTTCAAAGTATCAGGATATTTATTTGTAGTGACCTCATTTGTACTGGGTCTCTGTCAGGTAACATTATGCTATTGAACTTAATTTTTAAAGAAATCAAATCAAACAATGCTTGCAATAAATGTTTGTTTGTTTGTTTTCCCCACTAGACTGGAGAGGGAAGAGACTGGAGAAAGAGAGCTCAATTAGTAGGTTGTTGGAAATAGTTGGGGCAGTTTGGTGGTGCAGTGGATGGAGCACCAGCTTTAGAGTCAGGAGGACCTGAGTTCAAATTCGATCTCAGATACTAGCTGTGTGACCCTGGGCAAGTCACTTAACCCTGATTGCCGCAAACAAACAAAAAAGGAAATAGTCCATAGATGTAGGCGGGGTTAGAGGGTCTCAACTAGGATAGTGGCTGTGTAAGTGAAAAGATGTGTTATATCTTAATGGACTAGAGTTTTTACTTTTGGGAAGAAGTTTTGTTGATTCCACCTGTAACATGCTAGAGCTTTTGTACAGAAGAATATTTACTTAGAAAGATAATCACAAATATGCAAACACCTCCTCTGCCCCAAACACATGGAAGGCTTAATTCTCCTCCCCTTTATCATCTCATTCTCTGTGGAAAGGAAGATGATTAAGTTCTTAGCTTAGCTTGGTTTTCATAGAGTACAGTCCCAGGTATAAGACTAACCCCCACTTCTGAATTAAGTGCCAGGCACCCTAGTTTCTCAGGGCTTCCTTTCTACCTTTCCAGCAATCCTGGCTCCAAGGTCACCATGGCTGAAATTCTTGGTCAGGTGGGGGTCGCCTCTGCCACCTGGAACTGAAAACAAATAACACAAAACAGAAACAAACACCTCTAGGCCCATTTCTCAGAGCCAGGGGTAAAAGATGGAGAGCAGAGGGAGGGTAAATCCCTTCCTCCATTCACACCGATTCAGTTCATGGCACCCTGACTGGGCTCAGCAGCTGGTATCACAGCCACAAAATAAGAGAAACCTGCTTAGTCTAACCTATTTTAACGATGCAGGCAGCTAATCAAAGGAGGCTACCCTGCCCATGTGGCTGGGCATGCAGCAGGTTCATGTTAGGCAAACTGAGTATGCTTGAAGCTGTTACATACCTCCATGATATCTCTCAAATCCAGTTCCGTCTCACCTCCTAATGCAGACACAACCATCACCTCAAAGACGCTGCTAAGATCCCCCCCAAAAAAATCCAAATTCTTTGGTTATCTGAAGTTCATAAGGGCTCCCTCTGAAAAATGGTTGGGGAGGAGACTGAGGCTATGACTAAGCTAATGTTCTTGGCCTCAAGTGATTCTCTATCGCTTGGGGACAAAGAGGAGGAGGAAGCCAAGAAACTTGGACGAGTCTCACTACCATGCACTTTCTAGATGCTTAAATCTCTAATTCCAAACTACCTTCTTGTTTCATGCAAGCCCCTCAGGGTATGGCCGAGCCCCTCCACAAATCCAGATTTCTGTATATCACTACAATCCATCCAAAGGCTTTTAAAGACATACAAATTGAACAAGGGCTTTCCATATTTGCAGTTAGTCTAAGCCTATGATTAATTGATTGAACATGGCCAGGCCTTGTTCATACCTGATGATCAATGGAGACATGTTCTCACCAAGTTAAGGAATCGGAATGTATCTTCCTGTCTATAAACCAAGTGACCAACAAACATTTGTTAAATGGTTATTATGTGCCAGTTACTGTGGTAAATACCCAGGAGACAATGAAAGGCAAAAAAAATAACAGTACCTGTCCTCAAGAAGCATATGTTCTAAAGGGTGGATGATAACATGTAACTAAGGAGGTAAATACAAGATATATACAGAGTGAATGAAGGTGATGTGAAAGGGGCTGGCATCTAGACCTCCTGCCCTTGCACAAAGATTTTATCAACATGACACCAAATTTCATTTGATCCCTCTGCTCCTCCTTATATGCTGATTGATTCATTTGACTGCAGCTCTATATACTGAAGACTTTGTTAGACCAAATTCACTATGTCCAGTGATTTGTTTGACTGATTTTTCCCCCACAGAAATCACTGGGTAGTTTGTCATCATGTAGACAAAGTTTGAAAATACTTCTAACAAAATCTGAGGTCAAGGGGGCAGCTAGGTGGCACAGTGGATAGAGCACTGGCCCTGAAGTCAGGAGGACCTGAATTCAAATCCGGCCTCAGACCAAACACTTGACACTTAATAGCTGTGTGATCCTGGACAAGTCACTTAACCCCAATTGCCTTAAAAAAAAAAAAGCAAACTCAAATATCATTATCAGTGTGATTATAGTGAAATTCAAGTGTCTGAATATGCATTTCCAAATGAGTCAGAGGACAGTTAAAGCCTCCAACCTAATGTGACCACAGTAATCTTCTTAATTTTCATTTCTGATTATATCATTCCCCTGCTCAGGAATCTTTGAGGGCTCTCTATTGTTTACAAATGAACTACATGCTCTTTATTCTGCCATCCAAGAGCCTCCACAGCCACAACTCATATTCTTTACGAACTTCAGTCTATTCATCTGTTTCTGAACCTTATCTTGCCTAGTCCTATATCCTTGCTTTTGTTCACTTCCTATGAATAGAGTGGCCTTCCTCCATATCTCTGCTTATTAAAATCCTCCTCTTTCAATGAGACCTAGTTTAGATGACATCTCTACTACAAGGCCTTCCTTGATTCACACTTCTAAAAATGATCTCTCCCTCCTCAAATTTTTCCAAAAC
This sequence comes from Vombatus ursinus, assembly GCF_900497805.2. Classification (NCBI taxonomy): domain Eukaryota; kingdom Metazoa; phylum Chordata; class Mammalia; order Diprotodontia; family Vombatidae; genus Vombatus; species Vombatus ursinus. Next base: position 4,897,597 of record NW_020954611.1, read on the forward strand.
CTGACTTCTCCTATGCATTAATTTTATTACAGCTTTATTAGTGAATTTTTTTACATTTCACATTTTTCCTCAGAGATTGTAAACACCCTGAAGATTTAATCAAAGGGCTGTATTATTTTTTCTCACTTTACTATTCCCCAAATCATGTCACACTTCACACAGAGTAGACATTCAATAAACATTTTTTTTACATTGCATGACCAACCAGTTTAATGACACAACCAATCACCTCAGAGAAACTACTGGTTTGAGAAACTGTTGTTGCTACCTTGAAATAAAATGACTGTTTGTACCATTGACTAGACTCACCCAAAGGTAATCAGGGTGCTTTATGGAATTTAAGTCTAGAAGGATTTTTTCTTAAAGAAAAATTTCTGCTCATTCCAACTACACAGGGTAAGTCAAGGTGAATTTGAAGACAATTGACAAGGGAGTGGCACATAGATATAGGGCCTTTAGATATATAGGGAATGCTAGTGTGAATGAGAAGCACCCATTGGAAGTACTGAGGGAAGTGAGGATAAAAACTGTGATAAATCACAGTGACAACACAAAATTGAAGTTAGAGATTCACTCCAAAGGCACAAGGGAATATGATTACTAGGTCAAGGATTCTTAACTTTTTTGTGTCATAGAATCCTTTAGCAATCTGGTGAAATCTATGGAACCTTATTCAGAATAATGTTTTGTTACCCATGTTCATAATTGAAGGAAATGCTAAACTCAGAGACTTGAAAATAAAGATAATTTTTTTTTTCCTGTTCAAGTTCATAGATTCATCTGAAATCTGATTCCAGTTTAAGAACCCACGCTCTAGACTTTGGGAAACTTTTTGTCTGTGAAGCCTAGGTTTATGGGAACTGCAGTATAAAAGAAATCTTAAGATATCGAGGTATATCTTGATCTGGAGATAAATTTGAGCAATAAACATACTCTGGAGTGCCCTTTCTTCATGGGCTGTGTGAGAGAGTAGGTAATCTGGGAAAAAGACCAATTGCTGTCTGCTGAAAACTAAGGAAAATTGCAGAGATGGGCAGGATAGACCCTCCACAGAAGATGGTGAACATCATTTGATAGGACACCTATATGGACCCAGATGACTCCAGAGGAGAAAGTGAGGCTGGTGAGGTTGCATAGCTCTCCCTCTCTTAAAGCCAATCCACCTGCATGTTATGGAACAAATGACAAACAACAACCTCTGTAAGTAGAAACAGGAGTTGCCCCAATTGGGGACCCAACTGGAACTAGCTGGTTGGTGGGCAACACATCTTTCTTTCTCTCTTCCTTTCTTTCTTCCTTTCTTTCTTTTTTCCTTTCTTTCTCTCTCTCTTCCTTCCTTCCTTCCTTCCTTCCTTCCTTCCTTCCTTCCTTCCTTTCTCTCTCTCTCTGTCTCTCTCTCTCTCTTCCCTTCCCTCTGTCTGATGTGGTTTAGGGGTTCTGGGATGCTGGGACCCCAAAATCACAACACACTGGTCCTGCCCAAAAGAATTCTACCCAAGCCTTCTTTTGGCCAAAGACAAAGTTTATTAGAACATCCGTCATATTGGGCCAACTCTTAAGGAGTCTGAACATTAGTAAACTATTGGCTAGATTATAAGAATTTGACCAATGACTAGATCATAAAAATCCCAGCATTGGCTAGATTTTAGGAATCTGAGCACCTTAATGGTGACAAGATGGCCCTTATATACAGAAAGACTGTGGGAGGGATCTAGGAGTGGCCAAGTAGTTTGGGGTGCCTGGAGGAGGGGTCTAAGGGAGATCTGAATGGGATTGGCCAGTTAACTGGGGTGAACAGGACTCCTGGGACCGGACAATGGAGCTTAGCTAGGATTAAGTGTGGGAAATGGCCAGGGACCATAGGGAGGTAAAACAATGGAGGGGAGATTGGGTGTAGTCACAATGAAAGGCCAGTTGATTGGATTTTAGCCTCAGGGGAACACTAGAGTTTGGCTATGTGGGAAAGTGGTTTTTCCTTTCTGGGGCCCAGATCCCAATCCCATCATGTCTACATAGGGTAGCATACCCTTAGGAATGTAATTTTGATCACTGAAATCTTTTTTTTCTTAAAAACCACACATTAAACCCAAATCACTCTGGTTCTCAGTGACTGACCGACAATAAGTCCCAGGCCAAGCCCCGCTTGGTCATTGTTTAGGCCCTGATAAGCTCAGAGTGAATGTAAATAGCAACTGTTTCTATTTTGGCCAGAAACCCTGAGGGTCTTCCCCTCCCAGATTGATTTTTTTTTTGACTAGGTAAAGACTCTAACCTAGCCTTAATCACTGAATGGAAGTTGCCTCACTCAAACTGAGATCTGTTAAAGACCTTAGCTTAAAAAGGCCAAGGTCTCCCACTACGTCCAGGGCCATCTCCAGTCATCCTGATCTACATTTCACCACTAGACCCAGATGGCTCCAGAGGAGAAAGTGAAGCTGGTGACTTTGCACAGCCCTCCTTCGCTTAAATCTAATTCACTTGCATGTCATGACATCATCTTCCTTATGTCATGGTCCTCTTTCAGAACAAAGGACAAACAACAAAAACACCTATAGGGGGAGTAATAGGACTGCAAAAGAAGCCTGAAATAATAGTAGACAGGAAACAATCACCATCTCCTGAGAGCGAACTGCAGGGAGTACAGTGGTTAGAGAGGCTTACAAAAGGGAGAAGTGACTTGTGGTTATCTGCTTAGAGCACTGGAGGTAAAACCTATAGGGGAAAACAGTGCTTTATATAAGGAGTCACTGAGGGGAGCGATGGTAGGAAGTCAAAGCCCTTGGGACCCCCGACAGGAGGTTTAAGGTAGAATGCTAAGTGCCTGAGACTATTAGTATAGGCTGCTGGTTGGAGAATTATTCGCTATTCATTCTTGGTTTGTTTTTTTAATGGATTTTGATACCAGTCCTATTTGTTTCCCTCATCCTCTAAATAAAGATGATCATGTTTTGAGCTTTGTGAGTCAGTGTGTGAGTCACTTACTTGGGAATTTGGTGACCACACCTTAAGGATGTGTAAGTATAAGTGCAAAATGTAAGTAAAGTGTAAGATACTAAAGTTCTTAGATCATCTGCGTGAAAATAATGATCCAGAAATGTCCTTAAAGTGTATCCAATGCCCTTAATATGTCAGGAGCTAAATTCGGATACAAAGCATATATGGAGAAAATAATAAGTAAGTTTCCTGTTTCTATCACATCTCACTGGTTTAACTGCAAGGAACCAAATATAAGGCATGGTATCACAGAGAAAGCAGAGAAAGTTTGTAAGGCCTTTGAAAGTTCATTAATTTTATTTTAAAAAGTAGCCTTTCTTATTTATCCCATATCCTATAGGGATTAAATGTCTGTCTATCTGTCTCTCTATCTATGTGTCTATCTATCTAATGATCATTCATTTAAAAACTTATGAACATTTTAATAGATGTTTCCTTACAAAATATTCATAATCTCCAAGTGAGGTGGAATACAAAGCTTTCAAAATAGAGAGACCTGACTAAGCAGATCAATATCCAGTAGGAATAGGATAAGGTATGTATCATCTCTGTTTTCCTGTCTGCTACTAGTAACAAGGATGCTTTCAGTAAGTCTTGAAAAGATGAGATTATATCTTAATGCCTTTACTTAATCACAAAAGTTATTTTATCCTCCTGAGTGAGTCTATAAAATATTTAGAATAAAGGAATAATAACAAGATAGAAACAAGTCCCAGCATGATTTCTATCTGATCCCCATCAAAAAAAAGATGAGATTGAGATAACTGGCAATAATGTAAGGTATGTTTCTCACGTACAGTAGTTTGTTGTATGTCCACATGGATTGCTGAAATTCAGCTTTTAGGGAGGAATAAATAAATATCTCTGGAATCTCACCAACCCCTCTCTAAGAGAGATGGTGGTACCTGCCTTCAAGGGAAGAAAAATAGGGGACAAGAGGCTGTTGCTGTGATCTTGGGGTACTAGACTAGAATTATATTTATATGCCCCTTTAAATATTGCTAGTCTAAGGAAAATGATTTTATTTTTAGGTTCAAATTGTTTTCCAACCTTTCTTCCTTAAAGATGAAGGGGTACAACTTATATCAAAAGCCTTGGTTCCTTCCCACTAAATGCTAGTTACACAAAAGTTACATTAACACAGATAATGAATAGTGAAGAAACTCATTTATCTAAGCAGATAGCAAACAGAAAGCAGAGAAGTTATACAAATTAGACTATACCAGACAATTCATAGAGTGAATGAAATCTTCCACTGGGAAAAAGATATCTTAGCTCATCTGAGAGTCTCAGATCTCAGTAAAGAGGCAATTGCCCAGGGACTCTTGGGAAGCAAGCTGGAAATCAGGAACATGTTGAGGGAGCCATCTTTCCCCTAACATCTACCTTCTCAAGTCTGTTTTCTTTCACTCTAGGTTTCTCCCTAAACAGAATGCAGAATTCAAGTAAAAAAAAATCTTTAAAAGAGGTTCTCTTGTTTCCCAAGCTCTCATGTCAGTTCTGGACCCTCACACAAGCATTACATGAAGCAGACATTTATGTGAGGTTTTAGGCTTTGCAAAATGCCTTATATGCATTATCTATCTTTTAAAAAAACATTCAGTACTTACTTTAGAGATCTTTGATTTCATCAGTGTGAGTACTTCTTCCATTAATGTAGTTTGCCACACCAAGTTTTTTTTTTTCTTTTCTTGTTTATGAAATTGGGGTTAAGTGACTTGCCCAGGGTCACACAGCTAGTAAGTATCAAGTGTTTTGGTCTGAGGTCAGATTTGAACTCAGGTCCTCCTGACTTCAGGGCCAGTGCTCTATCCACTGCGCCACCTAGCTGCCCTGCACACCGAGTTTTAATAGACAATCTTGGTGAGTTGGTGAGCTTGGGAAAAACAACAAGCTGGTTGCCAAGCCTCTGATGATGAGCCTTTCTAACTTATCCAGCCTTCTCCTCAGACCAGACAGGCACCCAGGCCACTGCTAGAGTCATATTTTAAGCCTTCTCAGTTTGGTGGGATCTGTCAGAACTTCTGTATAATTGGTCAAGCCTTTAAGTCTAGAATAACCTTTACACCAGGATGAGGCACCAAAACAGGACTTTAGAAGAGGAGTAAAGAAAACCCAGTTCTTTGCTCATTCAGATGATGTAAACTTAAATTGTTACAATAATTTTCTAAGGGCAAGATTTCTCACTGCTACTGCTATAGCAATAAGTAGCTATAATAAGTGCCAGGATTAGGTCTACAGAGTTCAGAACAAGCCAATAGTTGAAAGTTGCAGAGTCATATTTTGTTGAATATAAGGAAGAATCTACCAAAATTTAGGTCTGCCCAACAACTAATTCAACAAAATATCCAACAAATATTCAAGGACTTACTATATGGAAGGGTGATAAGAAATAAGAAATGTGAAAAGAAAGATATACAATTCAGAAATAGTTTCTATCCTCAAGGACCTTATAATTTAGCAAGATAAATGTGCAGACCAATAGATTACAATGTAGTGTGTATAGGATGCAATGTGCTAGATCTAATGAGGAAATGATTACTTTAAATTGGGGAGAATCAGAAAAGCTTCTGAGAGAGGAAGTGATATTCATAGATACTCAGGATTCCTAAGAAGATGGGCTTTGAAGGATGGAGGATAAGATGTCAACAGTGGAAATAGGGGAAGAAAACATTATAAGCACAAAATAGCCTAAACAACTCTATAGAGGGAAGAAATCATGCAAAGTGTTCCAGGAATGGTGAGTTATGCAGTTTGGTTGAAGGAATGATCAAGGGAGGGGAACTAATATAATATAGGGTCCCCAAAAGGTAGATTGGAACCGAATTGTATCCATGCCAGATCTAACATTCTATGAGTCTAGGATTCTATGTTTGCCATGTTGTGTAAGAAATTAGGTTATATAATCTCTAAGATTTCTCCCAAATCTAAGACTCTATTATTCCACTATGTGCCCAGGACAATATTAGGCATTTTCCCATTATTTAACTGGTGTGTGTGTGTGTGTGTGTGTGTGTGTGTGTGTGTGTGTGTGTGTGTTTTATTGCTCCAAACAGATCTTGAGCTCCTTGAGGAGCATAAGGAGAGGCAGGAATTATCTACAAAGTGAACTGAGACCTTTGAATTATAAGGAATAATAGAAGTCAAATACATTTACATTCTTCATAATCCCTGTGTGTTGCCTACCAGTGAGCCTCAAATAGCAGAGTCTGTATATGTTGCTAATCCCTGCTGCATGATTGATCCTCTGTTTATGCTTATTAAAGTGCAGCACTTCTAAGAAATGGATAGAATTATGCAAGTTTGAGAAGTTGAGAATTTTCCCCTATTGTTACACGGACTCTTTGTAATAAAGGACAAGAAGTCCCTTAAACAACATAAGACATGCATCCTCAAAGAAAGGAGAAATATATTGCAGAGATAATGTAGGATAAAAAAAATAACTCTTGAGACCAGGGTTTGAATCCTGGCTATACTCCTTACTACCTGTGTGACCAGGAGCAAATGTCTAAGCTTTCTAAGCCTTGGCTTCCTTAACTTATGGGGATGTTGCAGAAAAAAGAAAAAAAAAGTTGCACAGTCTAAGGTTACATAAATGTGAGTTATTATGCTAATGATACTATAAATTCCTCAATAAGTTATTGAAAGAACAAAAATGGCTAAAGGAAGTAGATACTTACTCAGGATTCCTAAGAAGGTAGGAAGAGGTCACCTAGCTGGCCCTGATGAGTTCATTGTTGCCTGGTTTAGAAGAGCTACAGCCTACATCATTGAGACAAATATCAAATGTGATTGCTGAGCAATTGCAAGTCATCTTTTGAAGAACTGTGAAGAATAAGACAGTTACTAGAAGACTGGAAAAAGACAAAGGTGGGCTTGATTTTTTTAAAAAAATGGAATCTAAAAAGTATAGACTATTGATCGTGACATAATTTTGGCAAAATTCTGAAAGGTAACTGGCAAAAAGGATGATTAGTGAATGCCTAGAAAAGGAAATTGGTGATCACTAAGAGCCATCATGGCTTTTTTTTTGGCATTTATTTAGTATTTTATTTTCCCCCAAAACAATTTTAAACATTTGTTTTTAAAACTTTGAGTTCCAAATTCTCTCCCTTCCTCCCTCCTCATCACCCCCTCATTGAGAAGGCAAGCAATTCAATATAGGTTATACATATGCAGTCATGCAAAACATATCCATGAGAGTTTTGAAAGAAAACATAGACAAAAAAAAACTCAAGAAAAATGAAGAAAGTAAAAAAAAAAAACCAAGTATGCTTCAATCCGTATTCAGACACCGTCAGTTCTTTCTCTGGAGATGGATAGCATTTTTCCTAAGTCCTTCAGTGTTGTATTGGTCATTGTATTGCTGAGACTAGCAAGGTTATTCTTGGATGATCACCTTATAATATTGCTGTTACTTTGTACACAGTACATTTCACTTTGTATCAGCCCATGCAGACCTTCCCAGGTTTTTCTAAGAGCATCCTGCTTATCATTTCTTATAGTATAGTAGTATTCCATCATAATCACATACCACAACTTGTTCAACCATTCCCCAATTGATGGGCATCCCCTCAATTTCTAATTCTTTGTCCCCAGAAATGAGCTGCTATAAATATTTTTGTACCTATATGCCCTTTTCCTTTTTGTTTTTTATCTCTTTTGGGATACAGACTTAGTAGTGGCATTGCTATGTCAAAGGATATGAGCCCTTTGGGCATAGTTCCAAATTGCTCTACAGAATGGTTGAATCAGTTCACAACTCCACCAGCAGTGGATTAATGTCTTATTTTTCCCATATCCCCTTCAATATTTGTCATTTACCTTTTCAATCCTATTAGCCAGTCTAATAAGTATGAGGTAGAAACTGAGAATTGTTTTAATTTGCATTTCTCCAATCAATAGTGAGTTAGAATATTTTTTAATATAGCTGTAGATAGATATATTTGATCATTTATCAGTTGGGGAATGGTTCTTATTTTTATAAATTTTACTCAGTTCTCTATGGGCCTTTATCAGAGAAACTTGCTTCAAATTTTTTTTCACAGTTACCATTGCTAACTGTATTTCCTTTCATCCTGGCCTACTCCCCCGAATCATGGCTTTAAGAGCTCAATACTCTTATTCCCTTTGGGTTACTAGACTGGTAGATCCAGGGAATTCTATGAGATACAGTTTATCTAGATTCTATTTTGGTGGAAGAAATATAGGTAATTGGGCAAGATGAAATAAAATAAGTTGTCCAGGCAACTGGTTGAATGGCCAAATTCAAAGATGGCTTAATGTTGGCTTGGAAGTAAAGTGTTCCAGAGATCTGTGTCTGACCCTGGGCTATTTAATATTTTTATTAATGACTTGGATAAAGGCTAAGATGGCAAGCTTATAATATCTTCAGATGACACAGAATTGTGATGGATAGCTAATAAGATAGATTTCAAAAAGATTTCAATAGGCCAAGTCTAACAAAATGAAATGTATTAGGGATAATTGTGAAGTCTTACATGTGGGCTAAAAAATCAACTTCACAACTAAAGTATGGGGAAGGCATAACTAGGAAGCAATCGACCTGCTAAGTGTTTTAAGGAATCACAATCTCCATATGAATTGACTGTATGATATAGCAGCCAAGAAAGTTAATGGGATCTTAGTCTTCATCAAAAGCCATAGTGTCCAGGACCAGAGAAATGACAGCTCCAGTCCTGATCAGAACATTTCCGGAATACTGTGTTCAATTTGGGGCACCTTATTTTTGGAAGGACATTGGTAAATGGGAGGACATCAAAAGAAGAGTATCCAGGATGCTGAAGGACCTCATGCTCATACCATATGAGAATAAATTGAGGAACTAATGATGTTTTGCCTGGAGAAGGCTTAGGTGGGTCATAACAACTGTTTTTATTCATATGAAAAAGGAATTAGGCCAATTCTTGTGGAACTCAGAGAGCAAAACAATGAGTATTTGGAGGATATTATAAACAGGCAAATTTTGTTTTGGCTTGAGAAAACTATTTCTAATTTTTAGAGCTATCCAAAAATGGAACAGGCTATCTTAAATCATAATGGCTTCCCTATCACAGGAGGTCTTTGAGCAAAGCCTGTTAGACCATTGTTGGATATTTTTTAGAAGACGTTCTTATTCAGACATGATTTGAACTTCCAGCTCAAGGTCCTTTTTAAATCTGAAGTTATCTCATTCTGTGAAGATTAGGAAACTTAGAGAATAAGGAGCTTCTTACTCTGGATAAAGAATGTTAGAAGTCTCTATATGACTGCTCAGAAGTGTGACCTTGCATTTAGCAGATTTCTTTTCCAACATATAGGACAGAAGCTCATTTCCATGATATTATAAGCTAACATGAGTTTTGAGGAAGATTTAGCCAAGAAAAAAAAAAACCTAAATGATTATAAGACCCATGTTTTTGTTTTATTTATTATAGGCTATCTTTGCTCATGCAAAGATATTTTGACTGAATTTTGGAACCAAATTGATTGATTTCAGTAAAATCATCACGTTATCTCTAGCTCTAATAGCTATGGATCTATGATTCCATTTTGTCTCTATGGTGGAAAATTTTGTCTGAATATTTCATTTATCACCTGGCTATTTTTTTGTGAGGAAACAGTTTCTGTGACTTTTAGAGATAAAAAATCAACCACCACCGCAACGACAAAAAATCACTCTCTACAAGAGGAGACAAGTCATATTCTCTCCTTTAAAATTTCACTCTGTGGCACAGACTGTCTTCAAACTGTATCTGGTCTGATTCAGAATGCTCTTTGAAATACATTTCCTGCTACAGCCTAATAGCATCCTTTGCCTACATATGTGATTAAATATTGAAACAGTATCTACAAATGAGAGTCTTCTCTGGTGGATAAATTTAAGATAAGACAGTTGGAAAAATGCAAATGTCAAATTACTGAATCCAAATGAACTTGATCCTGAGTTTTTGTGAAATGTCACAGCGATTACATGGCGCATTCCCCACCCCCACCCCCAATGACTTTAGTCTGAAAACTTACATGCACAAGAAAGCCACTAGAATCATTGGGAAAACCACTGTATCATTCTGTCAAGGAGGTAAGTGCTGCTTAGAAAGGCGGTCCATATTTATAAACAATATACTATGAAGCTAACATGCAGGAGTCAGTTATGGTAATAAATATGATCAAAGAAGTACTAGTCATGACTTCCATTACTGATTCTTTCTGAAAATTTGCAACCAAAGCAATATAAAGTTAGAAATGGAGGGTAGAAGACAAAAATATGCCCACTCTGGCTCTCATTCACAGAACAAAAAAAATAAATGAATGAATGGACAGGTGAATGAAAAAGCATCTATTTATTTTCTTTTCTACATCTCCAAGACCTGTGACTGCTAAGAAGATGAGGATTTCAGCACCTGCAGAGGCATTTATCTGGTGGAATCTCGACAAAGAATGCTTCCCTGAGTGATGACAGTGGGGGTGGGGCTGGTAGCAGGGTTAGCCACAAGTAGTTGCTGCTCACCTATTGGTGTCCATGGTGGTAAGTATGATGAGCACCTTATGTACTATAACCACTCCTCTCAACGATGGCTGCAGGGGCTGGGCAGGATGCAGGGCCAGTAGTCTGGGGACACTGTATTTGCCATTATACAACTACTGTTGTATCTATACATGCATCCTAGTACTTAGAACAGTGCGTGGCACAAAATAAATGCTTAAACCGTATTTATTGGCTAACTGACTGACTGTTGTATCTTTACTTGCAAACTGGTTTACCATTGGGATTGCATTGATAAGACAAGTTAGCTTAAAGCAAACCTTAAAAAATCAAATTAGTCAGATAGTTGACCTGAATTTTCTCCAGATTGATCAGCCAATTCAGTTAGTATGTGCACAACAATTACTTTTATCTTTGGGAAACCACATCGTTCAATTGTTCTCTTTAAAACACTATCAGAGTCTTCTTTTGAACAGATACCATTCCATATCTATAAGCTCCTTGCAGCTAGAGAATTCTTCATTTTTATCTCTGTGTCCCCAGTACTTATGTCAGTATCTTGACATTTGAGATAGTTTTGTATTAATGACAAAAAATGATAATGATAGCAGCTATCATCAATAGGAAGAATGAAATAGGAAAATCATTGAAAATCATGTCAGGAGGTTAAATGACATAAAATTCGGAGCCCTCATGTAAGGGTAAATAGTTATTTTTGTGTTCTTCTAGTTCTCAACCTGTGATTTGCCCTATACATTTATCTACAACCAGCACTGTATGATGTTGATAATATAACAAATAAAATTATTCTAAAATATTCATGATTTCATTTGGGTGTGGCCTCCCTCCATTCACTGATATAGACTACAACCCCCTTCCCTTTTCCTTTTAGTAAATGGTTTCATGAGTTTCTGTAGCTTGAAACATCACCTTTAGAAGAGACTTCAGGTGATTAGCTTCTCTGAACTTGGGCTGGTCCTCAAATAATGAATACAAAGTCCATTTCTAGGACCACAATTGAAACTGTCCTCGTTAGTAGGTACTGCACGAGCTTGAGTTTTCTTGATTTAGATTTGGGAATCCAGAGTCACCTTCACATGATGTTGGTTCCCAGAAAAAGTAATAACCAATCAGCAAGCATTTATAAAGTATCTACTATGTGGGCAGCTAGGTGGTGCAGTGGATAAAGTATCAGACCTGGAGTCAGTAAGGGTCATCTCTCTGAGTTTAAATCTGGCTCCAGACATTTCCTACCTGTATGACCCTGGGCAAGACATTTAACCTTGCTTGCCTCAATTTCCTCATCTGTAAAATGAGCTGGAGAAGGAAATGGCAAACCACTCCAGTATCATTGCCAAGAAAACTCCAAATGGGGTCACGGAGAGTCAGACGTGACTGAAAAAAATGACTGAATTGCAGTTTCTGTCAAACACTGTGATAGGTGCTGAGGATACAAAGAAACCCTCAAAAAGCCTACATTTTACTGGGACAGCTTCTACTAGGATGACCTGTAAGGTCTCTTTTCAGTACTGAATTTATGCTCCTATGATTATCTAACTTCAAAAAACAGTCATTTTCCTTTGCACCTCACTGTAAGCTACTCCTATTATTGAGAAATGACCAATATACTATAGCTTGAGCAACTTGGGGATAATGTGCATTTTTACACAGCAGGAAGAAAGTATAAAAACATGAATAGTTTCCATTTTGTTCTTTGAATAGGAATCAAACCTCCAAGAGGACCCATGTAATGTCTTGGTTGCATTCCAGGCACATTCACAGCATGCAGGACCGTCCTGCAGTTGGCCCTTCTTGTGAATCTGCACCAGACAGATTCCTCTTTGCCTCATGGGAAACTCCTGCAGGGAGGGAGGCTGCAGTATGAGTCTGAATGGGAACACAGTGTCCAGGAAACCTAGGTAGACCAGGCACGATTGAACAAAAAACACTGAAAAGTTGACTAAGCCAGGTTCCTTACAAGTCAAATGCTGCACATGTGAACCCTGCTGTTTATTGCATGACAGAGTATCAAATAAAAATTCCCAGGAATTTACTACCTACCGGTAAAGAAATCTTTTCACAAGCATTAACTGTCCTTGAACCCTTCCTACATAGCACTGAAAAACAAAACAAAACAAAACACATAACTCTCTTTTGCTCCAGACGAACATGTCTTTTCTGCCATGGTATCTGTTTACATGAAACGTTACAATCTTAGAGATAGAATGGACCCAAGAAGTGATTTACTTCATCTGCTTTATTTTATGTAGGAGAGCTGCCTAGGGAGAAGTATTTACTTTAGAGAGAAATCAGCAAACCAAAACTTTGATAGAGAAGAAATAGCCACACTGCTGCTGAGTTCATCACAGGAAGGGTAGATTAAATTTGTGATGCAGCATAAACAAAATTCTTTTACTCCTCCTTCAATGGAAGGAGGCTAAATTCAACCACCCTTGCTTAAACCCACAAAAGATTTCCTTCTGAGACTAACAATTTGACCTGGAATGCAGAACTCATTGCATGAAGGCATTTCAAACTTGAGGTCCATGGACCACTTTGGGCTGTTTTAACTTCTCAGAGGCTCATATTCATCATTTACAAAATGGGGAAAATACTATCTGTACTGCCTCCATCCTAAGGCTGTACTGTAGGACCTTTGTAAGCTTCTGTAAGCTTTGTAAATCCTAAAGGGTGAAATAAGTGTGAGCTATTGCTATTATTATCATTATTATTGTCACTTCCAAATGATAAGGAGCTTTATCGCTTTCTTCAGATGAATATGTTATGAGATTAATAAGCCTTTTCTGGTAAGAGAAATAAAAATATATAACATATATGTGATATATAATTTAACATCATATATCCTATATGTGATGTATAATTTAACATTATAATATGCTATTTTGGTAATGTTAATGATTATTGACATAGACTTAAATTCACACCTCTTTGAGTTTGAAACCACTGTATTAGACCATCTATTTGGAGGAAGGGAAGAAAATATCTGTTCCCTTGAAACAGGAGATGAACCTGTACATGAAGAAAGCTTAGATGAACTTCATGAAAAAATTTTCAGTCTTTAAAAAAAAAGAAAAAAGAAATCCTAGAACGATTTTGTAGATGAAGCATAAATTAAATGAAATAAAACCACCTATCAGCACAACAACCTATAATCTAAGCTAGCCATACTATAAGGGGTGACAGGAATAATATGAAATCAACATAAAATTCAAAATACTCATTTTGGACATTACTTTGAATGTCAACAATTCATAAGGAGCTATGTGGAAAACCTTGTAGGGTACCTGGTTGATGGGAGTGGGAGAGAATACAAGGATGAGTAAGACATAGCATCTGTCTTTAAGGAGCCCAAAATCTCATAGTAGGGCTGAGATATATAATTATAATACACAATAGAACATAGAAAATGTGTATGATAGGTCCAAAGTTCTACTCAAGCTCCAAGAAAGCAAAGATAATTTCCTGTTGGGGGTCAAGTAGCCATCTTTCTTACCAAAATATTTACCAATGCTTAAATACATTAGAACATTTTACAGATTTGCAAAAAGTATGAAAATAGACTACTGGGCAACAAATACTTTGCCCCTGCCCTCTTGTTAGGAAGATTGTCAGTTATAAAAAAGGGAAAAAATGATCGTTTGGTTTATCATGGACCAAAAGACACGTCATTCTGTCTTGTTCTCCTTTCTGAATGCTTAGATAAGGGCTACCATATTATTATAAACCAAAGACCTGAAGAAAGTGGTTTTAAAATAATATAGAAAGAAATAATTCCAAACGAAACTAATATAGCCAAAATTAGAAGGAAAACAGAAAACTGAGAAAAATTTACAGCAAGTATCTCTGATAAAGGCCTCATTTCTCAGATATATAGGGAATTGAGTCAAATTTATGAAAATGAGTCATTCCCCAAAATTGATGAATGGTTGAAAGATATGAACAGGCAGTTTTTAGAAGAAGAAATCAAAGCTATCAAGACATATAAAAGTCTCTAAATCATTATTTATTAGAGAAATACAAATTAAAACATCTCTGAGATACTACCTCATGCCTATCAGATTGACTAACATGACAGAAAAGGAAAATGATAAAGGCTGTAGGATGTGGAAGAATTGGTACTCTAATACATTGTTGAAGCTGTGAACTTGTCCGACCATTCTGGAGAACAATTTGGAAGTATCCCCAGAGGACTATAAAATTGTGCATGCTCTTTGACCCACAATACCACTACCAGGTCTGTATCCCAAAAAGATTGAAGAAAAGGGGAAAGATGTATTTGTACCAAAATATTTCTAGCAGCTCTTTTTCTGGTGGCAAAGAATTAGAAATTGAGAGGATGTCTATTATTTGAGGAATGGCTGAACAAGTTGTGGTATATGATTGGGATGGAATACTGTTGTGCTAATAGAAATGACACACAAAATCATTTCAGAAAAACCTGGGAAGGTATATATAAAATCATGCAAAGTGAAGTGAGCAGAACTAAGAAAACACTGTACATAGTAACAGCACTATTTTAGTAATGATCAACCATGAAAGACTTACTACTCTGATCAAGACAATGATCCAAAACAATTATGAAGGACCCATGATGAAAAATGTTATCTACCTTCAGAGAGAGAACTGATGAACTCTGAGTGCCAATTGAAGCATACTTTTTATTTTATTTTCCTTGTGGGTTTTGTGTGTGTGTGTGTGTGATTTCTTTTGCAACATGACTAATATGCAAATATGTTTTGCCTGACTTCCCATGTATAATAGCTATCATATTGCTTGCCTTCTCAAAGAGTGGGGGAGGGGCAGGCAGGAGGAAGAGAATTTGGAACTCAAAATTTTGAAAAGTGAATGCTAAATTTTTTTACATGTAATTGAGAAATATTTAACAAATAAATGAAAATATATTTTAGAAAAGAGTTAAAAAGAAATAAATAATCCAAATTATTCTACCTTCATAATTCTTTATTTTTTTTTTTGCTTTTCTATTTCTAAAGGCATTTATTCTCCACTCACATATGGTTTAGAAGAAATATTTTCTTTACATGTTATGGATTCCCAGTTTATTAGAACTGAAATGGGCTCTTAGGTTGGTCACATAGTCCGATCCCCTGTTTCCAGGTTGGAATGTTGCAGAACCTCTCTAGAGGACTATCACTGACCTCTCTTCTAGCCCCTATCCCAAAATCCCTCTTCTTTTTTGTAAGCTAAATTTCCGTGTGTCTAAGGCTCTGATGACAGGCCCCTTTAGCGACCGAGACCCAGTTATCTTTTCCACTCCCCTATCCATGACTAAAACCTGATTATATACTTTTCCCTGAACTCTTCTTCTCTTGCCCCTCCCCATTTCTGTGCTGTGGCTATCTCATTTCAGGCCCTGGAATTTCCCTTACATAAGTTAAGATATATCATAATAACCATGTCATTGGACTATCTTGTTCTTTGTGTAGGACTCATAGTCTCAAAGAAAACTTCACTGCTTTCAAGGAACTCACTGTCTGTATGTTGTTGTTCAGTTGTTTCAATTGTGTCCAACTCTTCATGACCCCATTTGGGTTTTCTTGGCAAAGATACTGGAGTGGTTTGCCATTTCCTTCTCCAGTACATTTTAGAGATGAGGACACTGAGGCAAACAGAGTAAAGTGACTTGCCCGAGGTCACACAGCTAGGAAGTATCTGAGGCCAGAATTAAACTCAGGAAGATGAATTTTCCTGACTCCAGGCTCAGTACTCTATCCACAATGCCAATAACTGCTCCACTGCCCATACAGGAAGACATGAACAGAACCAGTCCACAAAAAATACTAGGCATCAGAAAACAATTTTCAAATGAGTAGAATGAACAATAGCCTCATAAATCCACAGCTGGGAAGAACCTAATTCTCCTCTCCCACCCCTCAATTTATGGATGAGGAAACTGAAATTCAGAAAAGTTGAATGACCTTCCTGTGGTAACACACTTAATAAGGGTCAAAAGCAAGATTTGAACCCTGATGTTCCTAGGCCCAATAATACATTATTCACTATACTAGTAAGCATTATGAGAACTCAGGAATGAATAAAGAACTCAATGCCTTGGGGTGGTCAAGGAGGCTTCATAGAGATTGTGAGATTTTTGTTACCCTGTAAGATTGAAAGGTCCAAGATAGGCACTGGAAAGGGGAAATCTCATTCTAGGAACCAAATCCCTTGGCTTTGCCTGTGAGACAGGGCACAAGACAGAAAAGCCCATGCCAATGAGTTTGGCTAGAGCAAAGAGTACACATTGGGTAGTAGTGTAAAATAAAACTGGGAAGGTAAGTTTTAGTCTACTTCTGAAAATAAGGTTTTGAATGCCAGTTTTTTAATTTATCCTTCAGGTCTTGAAAACCATTAAAGATTCTGGAGTAGGGGCTAAGTATGTGTAGTATGGACTGGAAAAGTTACGAGGGGCAGGAAAACCAACTGTGGAGGCAATATGACACAGCAGAAAGCACAGTGAATTTGAAATTAGAGCAAATAGGAACCCTCTAAGAATAAATTCCCAGGACTAGATGGATTTACAAGTGAATTCTACCAGACATTTAAAGAACGATTAATTCCAATACTATATACACTATTTGAAAAAAATTCAGTAAAGGAGTCCCACCAAATTCTTTTTATGACACAAATATGGTCTTGATACCTAAACCATGGAGAATAAAAGCAAAGAAAAAAAACCTATAGACTAATTTCCCTATTGAACATTGATGCAAAAAGTTAAATAAAATGTTAGCAAATATATTGCAGAAAAATATCAAAAGATCACACACTATGATCAGGTTGAATTTATACCTGGAATGAAGGGTTAGTTCAATATTAGGAAAATCACCAGTATGATTGATCATATCAATAACAAAACTAACAAAAATCACATGATTATCTCAATAGATGCATAAGAAGCTTTTGACAAACTAAAATACTCATTCCTATTAAAAACACCAGAAAGCATAGGAATCAAGGTCTTTCTTAAAATGACAAAAAAAAGTATCTAGCTAAAACCAAGAACAGATATTATCTATAATGGAGATAAACTAGAAGTCTTCTCAATAAGATTTGGGGTGAAGCAAGGATGTTCATTATCACTTACATTATCAATATTGAACTAAAATGCTGACTACAACAATAAGGAAAAGAAATTGAAGGAATAATTGACAATAAGGAAATAAAACTATCATTCTTTGCAGACAACATGATGGTATACTTAGAGAATCCTAGAGAACCAACTAAAAAACTAGTTGAAACAATCAACAACTTCAGAAAAAATTGAAGGATATAAAATAAACCCACATAAATCATCAGTAAAACTGAGCAAAAAGAGAAAAAGAAATTCCATTTAAAATAACTGCAGACAGTATAAAATACTGGAAAATCTATTTGCCAAGATATACCCAGGAAGTATATAAACACAAGTACAAGACACTTTCTATACAAACAAAGACATCTAAACAATTGGAGAAATATTAATTGTTCATGGGTAGGCTGAGTCAATATAACAAAAATGACAATTCTACCTAAATTAATTTGCCTCTTCAATCAAATTACCAAAGACCAATTCTGTAGAGCTAGAAAAAAGAATAACAAAACTCATCAGGAAGAAGGAAAGGTCAAGAATATCAAGGGATTCAATGAAAAAAATATGAAGGAAGGCAGCCTAGCAGCACCAAATTTCACACTATATTATGAAGTGGAAATCATCAAAAACTAGATAGTTTTAGATAGCAGTGCATAGAGTGCCAGGCCTAGAGTCAGGAAGACTGATCTTCCTGAGTTCAAATCTGGCCTCAGACACTTATTAGCTGTGTGACCCTGGGCAAGTCACTTCACCCCATTTTCCTTAGTTTCCTCATATGTAAAATGATCTGGAGAAGGAAATGGCAAACCCTCTAGTATCTTTGCCAAGAAAACTCCACATGGAGTGATGGAGAGTTGGACACAACTGAAAAAACAAATGAACAATCAATCAATGATCACATAAAAAATGCTCTAAATCACTATTAACTAGAGAATGCAAATGAAAAGAACTCTGAAATACTATCTCATTCTACCAGCTTGGATAAAATAACAGAAAAGGAAAATAATAAAGGCTATAGGAGATGTGGAAAAATAGGTACACTTACGCACTGTTGGTGGAGTTGTGAACTGGTTCAACCATTCTGGAGAACAATTTGGAAGTATACACAAAGGGGTATAAAATTGTGCATGTCCTTTGACCCATGGTACCACTCCTAGATCTGCATCCCCAAAAAATTGAAGAAAAGAGGAAAAGACTTATTTGGGCCAAAATATTTCTAGCAGCTCTTTTTGTGGTCACAAAGAATTGGAAATTAAAGGGATGTCCATTATTTGAAGAATGGCTGAGCAAGCTGTGGCATATGACCATGATGGAATACTATTGTGCTATAAGAAATGATGATGGGAATGGTTTTTGAAAAACTTGGGAAGACCTATATAAACTAATGTAAAGTGAAGTAAGTTGAAGTAGGAAAACATTGTGCATAGTAACTGCAGTATTGTAATAATAATCAACTATGAAAGACTTAGCTACTCTGATCAAGACACTGATCCAAAACAATTCCAAAGGACTCATGATGAAAAATGCTACTCACCTCCAGAGAGAGAATTGATGAACTGAGTCTAGTTTGAAGAATTTTTTTCACTTTCTTTTTCTTGGATTTTTTTTTTCTGATATGGAAATCTCTTTTGCGTGACCTCATTTGTACAATGGGTATCAGACTGTTTGCCTTCTCAATGGGAGGGATGGAGAGAATTCAAAATTCAAAATTTTGAAAAGTGAATGATTTTTTTTTCTAAATAGAACAAATGGGCTCATGCTTAGGCTTTGCCACTTTATGACTTTGGAAAAAAATCACCTCTCCTCTCTCTAAGGTCCTTTCCACTTCTAAATCTATGATATTATTTCAGCAGTCCAGTCATAAAATGATAAAGACCTGAACTAGAGTGGTAGCAGGGGGAATGGAAGGAAGTGAATGCTACAGATAAGTCTTCAAAGGATATGAACAAACAGTTCTCAAAAGAACCGTGACTATTGACAACTATAAGAAATAATTATCCATATCACTAACAACAAGAGAATTGCAAATCAAAACACTATCAGACTTCATCTCAGCCTCAGGCAGATAGGCAAGGATAATCAAAAAGGTGGAAATAGTTAAAGCTGGGGAGCTTTGGGAAGACAGGAATACTAGTCATAATTAATAGAGCTGGGAATTGGTCCAAGTATTCTGGAAAGCAATTTGTCATATGCCAAGAAAGAGCCTAAGATATATATATATATATATATATACACACACACACACACACACACACACACACACACACATATATATATATATATATATATTTTAAGATGTATATGCTTTGATCCAGAGATCTAACTGCTAGGCATATAATTCAAGGATGTTAAAGAGAAATTATTTATCTCTTTTGTTGTTTTTTTACATCACTTTTTTCTGAATGTATTTCTCTCTTTCCCCTATCCAGAGGGCCATCATTTGTAATAAAAAAGTTTAAAAATTGTTATTAAATTCTAAAAAGAGAGCAGTTCAACAAAGTTAAGCAACACATGAGTTATATCTGACAGGATAGGCAATGTTCCACACCCATAGTCATCCATTTCTTCCTTAAAGGGGAGAACATCTATTTTTCTAATGTCTTTTCATAGTCAAGGCTTAGTCATTTTAATTACAGTCAGTCAATAAGCATTTATTAAGCACCTTTGATGTGCCAGGCACAATGCTAAGCATTGAAGATAGAAAGAAAGGCAATAGACACACCTTGCCCTTGAGGAGCTTACAGTCTAGTGGGAGAAAAAGGGCAAACAACATGTGAAAATAAGCTCTACAGAGGATAAATTGGAGGTAATCAACAGAGGGAAGGTTCTAGCATTAAGTGGGATTGGGAAAGGCATCCTGTAAGGATATGGGATTTTAGCGGAGATTTAAAGGAGTGAATGCTCAGCTTTCTTTAATTACTCTTTTAGCTCAAATTATTGTACTTATCACTTTCCTGGCTTTACTTATTTCACTCTACATCAGTTCATATAAGTCTTCCAAATCTGAATTATTAATAAAGCATAATTTCTTATGGCACAATAATATTCTATTACCATTCCTGTACTACAATTTTTTAACCATTTCCCAATCGATGGGCAGATTGTTTGCATAGCACCAGCAAGAAACCCCAAAAGAGCAACATCATAGGACTCCTAATTATTTGGAATTACAATAAAGAGACAGACAAGATATATCTGTCTCATTCTTCCCATTCTCTTTTCTTTATCATTGGCCATGAGGTTTTCATTTATTACTAAACTGTTGCAGCCAAAAAAGCTTTTTTTTTTAAATAAAGAATGTTCATCTCTGTCTTCTGAATCCAGTATGTGGCAGAGATATAGAATAATAATTACTTAGCAAAAACCACACTGAAATTGAATCTAGTTTGTCAAGCACAAAGGGCTTAGAATGCCACTAACAATACTATCCATTCCTTACATCAGTAAAGACCTGGCCATTAACCCAATGATGTTGGACATTTTAATAAGCACCACCAAATTCCCTCCTCCTCCCACCCTGAATAATAACAAATAATAGCTAGCATTTATCTAGTACTTCAAGGTTTGCAAAGAATATTACACCTTACCGCCTTTGCTCTTCACAGCTACGCAATGAAGATTTTATTATTATGCTATTTTATAGATAAGGAAACTGAGGCCGAGAGATTAAGTGATTTGCTCAGGGTTATACAGCTGGCAAATATCTGAGGAAGAGTTTGAATTCTGTTCTTCATCATGACAACCACTGCTCCTTAGCTAGTATGTCACCTTGTTGCCTCTAACAAACACAGGAATCATAAAATGGCTCCTTGCCCTCTGGTGTCAATGACCCACTGTGCTTCTAGTTCTATCTGTCGAATTGAGTCATTGCTTTTTAGATATTCTACTTCTTTTTTTTTAAGTTGACCTTAGAGATCATATAATCCAGGGGTCAGCAAGCTATGTCCAAGGGCCAAAACTACCACCACCTGTTTTTGTAGGACCCACAACCTAAGAAAGGTTTTTACATTTCTAAAAATGTAGCTTATAAGCCTCACAAAAATAGGCAATGTGGATTTGGCCTCAGGCAGTAGTTTGCCAACTCTGGATTTAATCCAATACTATCATTGTACAGAAAACAATCAAACAAATATAAATAACTGATGTCCAGAAAGTGACTTGGCCCCAGTCCCAAGAGCAAGTTAGTAGAAAATCTGGGATTAGAAAAACTTAGGTCCCTTGATTCCCAAGGCTAGCCTCCCCTTTCCTCTTATTCCACACTCCTTTCCAAACTGTCACATTGCACCAATGTAGATATGCCATTTATATTACTTGAGATCAGTGTAGAACATTAAAATAAAACACACATATGCTTATGTTCTCCATTTTCCTAGGCAATTCTAAGACTACTAGTTGTTGATTTGCTTCAGTGAGGAGAATTTACATTCTGGGAGCTCCCGCTTTCACAGACATGTGGTAGTGGTGTGTATACATACATACATAATATACATATGTACATATATGTGTGTGTGTGTGTATACACACACACATATATACACACACATACCCCTGCAGGTGGGTGGCACAGTGGACAGAATGCAGGGCCTGGAGTCAGGAAAACATCTTCCTGAGTTCAAATCTGGCCAAAGATACTTAATTTTAAAAAAGTAATTTAATCCTTTTTACCTCAGTTTCCTCAACTATAAAATGAGCTGGAGAAGGAAATGGCAAACCTCTCCAGTATATTAGCCAAGAAAACCCCAAAGGAGGCCATGAAGAGTTGGACATGACAGAAGACAACTTAACAACAAATACACACATATACATACATAGATAGATGATAGACACACACACACACGCATACAAACACATGCACATATTCTCAGAGACCGAAAAGACCCTATTGGCTAATCATGGAATATAATCCTCTCATTTTGTTACTTGTCCAAAGATATGTTGTTTTGTGACGGAGGAGTAATGAGATGAGAACCCAGGTATATTGGTTCCCCAGGTCAATATTCTTCCACTCTGCCTCAGCTTCAGGTCATTTGGCTTCCTCTTTTGGCAGGGATTTTCTTTTCCTTTCTTTTCTTTCCTTTCTTCCTCATATTTGTATCCTCAAAGCTTAGTACAGTACCTGATGCATAGTAAGTGCTTAATAAGTGTTTATTGACTGAGGCTTGACCATCTAGCCATAAGCAATATCACTAGTGTAGTGTTTCATTCTCCTAAAATATGCTTGCCTGGGCTTTGATGCAATCTGTATTTCTAGCCACATTGTAAAGATGCTCTAAGACCTCAGAGTAAGCAATCTTATTATCCATGAGCATATACAGTAAGGCAATCATTTATTAAATAGAGTGTAAATTAAAGGAGAGTAACTTTACATATAAGACAGTTAATTATTTACTGGCTTCTCTGCTTATGAAAAGAGAGACATTTATGAAGGTCCATTAGAGTTCACAATATCCTGAAGTAAAAATATAATTAGATTTCTACAAAAATATAAATTGGAAAGGGGGAATAGTGATGACTATAGACTTTGTTGGGGAATGTGCATGACCAGCCTAGAGAAGGAGTGAAGACCCATCATCTCTATCTGTAAGGAATTCAGGGTTAAAGAAGAGGCAGTATATTGCACAGCAAACAACATGGGCTTGGGGTTCTTAGAGGCATAGGGATTTTTTTGCCTAAGTCTTTTAAGATGGCTTATATAACCTCAGGCAAGTCACAGCCTTTTTGAGACTCAATTTTTTCATCTGAAAATGGGGATTACCATACCTACAATGCCTATCTCAATGCATATCTACGTATATATATATATATATATATATATACGTGTATATATATCAAATGCTTTATAGGCTGGGCATGGAGGCTGCTTCCTGTAGTCTGGCCACTGACAAGGCTCAGTCTGCTGCTATAAAATGAGCATCTTGGACCAGATGAATCCCTCTAGTTCTATGATTCCCTGATATTTCATGAAATGCATTAGATTTTATTTTAGTCAAATCAACAAGTATTTATTAAGTACCTACTATGGGTCAGGTACCCTACTAGGTATTAGGGATACAAATACAAAGAATGAAAAAAATTCCTCCTTGAAATGAGCTTATATTACAGATTTCACTGCAAAAACAAACATTAGATTCATTTAATTATTAATTTACAAAAGGAATCAATAATGATAAATATTATACAATTTTTAGTGGTTAAAAATAATGAATTTAAATTAAAAAACCATGGACTTAATCTCAGCTCTTTTAATTGTGTGGCTTTGGGTAAGTCACTTAAGCTCTCTAAGCAATTAAAAATGCTAGTTATCATAATTATATTATCTAGTCCATAAGTTTCTGAGGATCCAGTGGCACAATCTATCCAAAGTATTTTGCATATCTTCATGAACAATGTATGTTGAAGGGGAGTAGAAGTGCCACACGACCCCTCCCAACCCCAGGTTCATTGTGGAATGTTTCGGGGAATTAAGGTTATACAAATATGGAACAAACCCTAATTAAGTGCATTCTTTACCAACAGAGCAGGTAGAAAGTTAAATAGTTCTGTAGTGTCTGACCATGTTGATTATATTCTCCTCCTAGATTCTCTCTCTCTCTCTCTCTCTCTCTCTCTCTCTCTCTCTAGGACCTCACTCTGCCCCAGTTCTCCTCCTGTCTGTCTGATCATCCCTCGGATTTCTTTGCTGAATTTTTATCCATGTCACAGTGGGTGTCCCCCAGTTTCCATGGATTCAATTATTATAATATTCAATTATTTAACATTCAATATTCAGTTATATTATTTATAATATTCAATTAAGTCTATGTGCAGATAATTCCAAAATGGACATATCCAGCCCTAATTTCTTTCCTGAGGTCAGTATTGCCTATATACTATATGCTTCTGTCCCATAGATATCTCAAATTCAGCGGGTAAAAAAGCAGGATTCATCATTTCCCCTAATCCAAATTTTCCTGTTGTCCTGACTTCTCTATTGGTGTGGAGTATACCACCACCATCCCAGTTGCCCAGGTTCACAAGTTTGGCTCCTCACCCTCACTCACCCTACACATCTAAATCTCTACTAAAAAATGTGTTGTTTCTGCCTTTACAACATTTCATGTATATGTCACCCTTTTCACTCATATAAACAACACTGTAGGTAAGGGTTCCCATAACCTCATGAACTGACACAAATGAAAAACCCAAGCAACAGAATCTCTGAGAAATTAATAATCAATTTATTAATTAGGCTAGCAGTTAATGGAGACCAAAGACCCAGTATAGAGGTTTTAAATACTTTTGGAAAAAAGGGTGTACCTGAGGGTGAAAATCAACTCTGATTGGTTAACAATTAATGAGGGAGTGGACATATTTGTGAGGAGGTGGGCAAAATGTCTTCAGCTCCCCCTACTGAAGACTCCCTAGATGAGACTCAGCTGCCTCTAGCTAACTGGACAAAGGAATCCATTTCTACCCAGACCACTTAAATAGTTGCACAATAGGCCAGAATTCACCTAGATTAGATTTTCTTTTACTTTAATCAGAAATGAGCTCTCCTTATTTGAGTGGGGTCCTGTCCAAGGTGTAGGAGAATGTCTCATTGTCAGCCCTGTCCTTCACAAGGACTGGACTTTGAATGAGCAAGCAAAAAGAAGAAAAAACCCTACTAATAATTAAACTATTCATAATGCATTATTAATAATCAAAATAATATAATAAGAAAATAATCATTTCCTCACTTGGGCTGTTGCAATAGCCTTCTAGTTGATTCCCGTGCTTCAAGTCTCTGCTCAGTTCACTCCATCCATCACTGAGTTGTCAGTGATCTTCCTAATTCAGAGTTCTGACCTTCTCATGCCTTTCCCTACTCCATTCAATAAACTCCAGGGATTCCCTATTACCTCCAGGATCAAAAATCTTCTGTTTAACTTTTAAAGTCCTTCACAACTTTACCCTCTTCCAGTCTTTTGAGGCATTTTACACTTTTACTCTCCTCTAAGGTTTCTACCATTTGATAATACTGGCCAGTATCAAAAATGAAAAGGGTGGATGCACCACCAAAGAAGATGAAATTATAGTAATTATTAGGAGCTATTTTGCCCAGTTATATGTCAACAAATATGACAATCTAAGTGATATGGATGAATGTTTACAAAAATATAAATTGCCCAGAATAATAGAAAAGGAAGTAGAATATTTAAATAACCCTATTTTAGAAAAGGAAATCAAGCCTTAAATAAGCTCCCCAAGAAGAAATCCCCAGAATCAGATGAATTTACAAGTGAATTCTACCAAACATTTAAAGAACAATTAATTCCAATGCCACATACACAATTTGGAAAAACAGGTAAGGAAGGATTCCTACCCAGTTTCTTTTCTGACAGAAATATAGTTTTAATTCCTAAACCAAAAAGAGTGAAACAGAGGGCAACTATAGACCAATTTCCCCAATGAATATTGATGCAAAAAATTAAATTAAAACACTACCAATAAGATTGCAACAACATATCACAAAATTCATATACTATGACCAGTTGGGATTTATATCAGGAATGCAAGGTTGGTTCAATATTAGGAAAATTATCAGCATAATTGATCGTATCAATAACAAAAACAACAAAAATCATGATTATCTCAATAGATGCAGAAAAAGTTTTTGACAAAACACAACGCCCATTCCCATTAAAAAACAGTAGAAAGCATAAGAATAAATGGAGATCAAGGATGAAGCAGGGATGCCCATTATCACCACTGTTATTCAATGTTGTAGTAGAAATGCTAGTTATAGCAATAAGACAAGAAAAAGAAATTGAAGGAATAAGACTAGGCAATGAGGAAATACTATCATTCTTCACAGATAATATGATGGTATACTTAGAGAATCTTAGGAAGCCAACTAAAAATTAGTTGAAACAATTAACTTTAAGAAAGTCGAAGGGTATAAGATAACCCCACACAATCGTTAGCAGTTCTTCATTCTACTAACAAAACCCAGCAGAAAGATAAAAATAGAACTTTCATTTACAATAACTGCAGAAGGAATGACTGAACAAGTTGTTTTTGTTTGTTCATTTGTTTTTTGACTAGGTAAAAGAAGCCATTCTTTGCCTTATTTCTTACCTAGTCTTAATTAATGAATGAACATTGCCTCAGACAAAATGAGACCTGAGAAAGACCCTAACTTAAAAAGGCCATGGTATCCCATTGCATCCAAGGCCATCTCTAGGCATCCTGATCTATATCTTGCCATTGGACCAAGATGACTCCAGAGGAGAGAGTGAGGCTGGTGACTCTGCACAGCCCTCCCTCACTTAAATTCAATTCACTTGCAAGTCATGACATCATCTTCCTTATGTCATTGGTCCTCTTTGAGAGGACCTTCAAGAATGAAGGACAAACAACAATAATATAGTAAGTACTTAAAAAATGCTGATCAAATTGAATTTTTGGACTGCTCTGCCACCAATCAACTGTGTGGACAGGATCAAGTAATTTGATCCCTCTGATATTTAGTTTCCATCTCTGTACAATTAGGAGGTTGAGTTGTATGAACTCTGAGGTCCCTTCATGATCTAAATGTATGGCCTGATGATGATGATAATGATGATAATTTTGATGATGATCATAATGGTGGTTGGCAGTGGTGGTGATTTGAAGGGATATTTAGTATTGCATGTTCATGTCTCCTTTTGCTGACTCTAAAATTCCCCAACTGATTGAATACTGGCTAATATTCTGATAACAAGCAACAATAAACTAAGCCACCAAGATCACTGTAAGATTGACCCTCACTTAGAAGAACCATATTTGACTCATCTTGTTCTCAAGAACTTTTAAATGTGGTACAAAGAGCACTTAACTCTCAATTCAATAGGTTTTGGGTCCAGGCCCAGTCTCTTCACTATCTAACTGTGTCACCTTTGGTAAGTAATTTCACCAGTCTGGGGATCACTTTCCTCATTGGTAAAATAAGGGGGTTGGACAAGATGATTGCTACAGTCCTTCCCACATCTAATATTCTATAATTCCATGATTCTGTTTCCAGAACATAAACACTGAGCTTAATATTTACATTTCTTTTACTTAACACAAACATTTCTTTCACTTAATTATTCAGAAGGTTAAAAATATTCCTAATACATCAAGTGTAGCCTCACACAAAGATGCTCTTTGCACATGCTGGTGACGGTGATAAAATATATTTTTAAACTGGTTTGCCTTAATCAAAACCTTGCCTGGTGCACAGGTACGTGGCAGGTATTTAAATATCCTGGAGTTGCTCATAGATGTTCACATTTGAAACAACAATGACAAATAATAACAACAAAACTATGGTCCTTTCCTGTTTCATAAGTGCGATCATAATTCTATTCCTGAACTGCCTTCATCTAAAAATGAAAGTTAGTGCCTAGACAACAAAGGAGCCTCTAACCTTTCTGGTATTTCAAATTAGGGCTTTGGCATTTACATCATCTTGAGCTTCCTAGAAATTGGATAAACTTAAGGGGATTGAACAGACTTTTCCATAAGTCCCTTCCTCTGGCTGCAGCCTCTCCTTCACTTTTGACTTCAAGTTTGGGGAAAGCAGATTGTTCAATTTTTCACACTCGGTTGAGGATAGACTCTCTCTCTCTCTCTCTCTCTCTCTCTCTCTCTCTCTCTCTCTCCCTCTCTCCTCTCTCTCTCCTCTCTCTCTCTCCCTTTACTTTTTGTAGGACAAAAATTATTCCCCACCTCTACTGTAACTTGGTCTGATTTTCTAGCTGAAAGAAAGAGTTTGACAAATCTAAAAGATTGAGGGGGTAAGGGAGAGGTGGATCAAAATACAAAAGGAAGAACATATTGGTTCAACCATTCTGATAGGGAAAAATGGGATGCCATGGGCCAAGAAATAGCATTCTTCAGAAGCATTTATTAAATGCCTGCTGCATGCAATGTGGTTCAGGAGAAAGAGAAATGAATTGAATCACCGGGAGATCTGGGTTCTAGTCCCAATTCTATTACTTACTGCTGTGAACGGTCATTCAACCTCTTTATGTCTCAGTCTGTTCATGTGTAGAATGGGAACAGTACACTCTACCTTAAATGTGCCTCCTGAGAATGTAGTGAAATGAGATGTGGAAAAAAAAAAAGCTTTAAAAAGTATGAAACACCATACCACTCTAAGAGATGTCATTACGCAAATATTGGGGAGAAGAGAGGGAGTGAGATATGAGAGTGGTGAAGATTATCTTTACCCTCAGAAGCTTGCAGTCTTATTGAGAAGAGAGAAGACATGCATACAACAAGCAACAAACACCTTTATACATGAACACATGGAACGGAGCCAAAAAGCATCTTAAACCTTTACTATGTGCCAATCTCTGCGTTAAGCACTGGAGATATATAGACAAAATAGACTGTTCTTACATTTAGGAGTGAACATCCTAATTTGGGAAGATGACACATATAGGAAAGTTTAGCTGCAGGGCCACTAGAAAGGAATGATGGTCCTCAAGATGCATCACAAGGTGGACAACAAAGCCCAAGAGTCCTTAGGATTTAAAAGAAGTAAGATGGCAAAGCCCAAGGGTTTGGAGGACCGGGTGGCAAAGTAGATGGTAAAGACTGATGAACCTTAGATAGCAGGATGATTGGTAAGGTCCAGTGGTCATCATCTTGCTGGGAAGATTGTAGTTAATGACTACCTGCTATCCTAAGCTAGATGCACAGTGGATAAGAGTGTCAGACCTGGAGTCAGAAAAACTCATCTTCCTGAGTTCAAATCTGGCCTCAGACACTCACTAGCTGTGTAATCCTAGGCAAGTCACTTCACCCTGTTTGCCGCAGTTTCTTCATCTGTAAAATGAGCTGGAGAAGGAAATGGCAAACCACTACAGTATCTCTGCCAAATGGAGTCACAAACAGTTGACTGAAAATGACTTAATAACAATAAGTTAATCCAAGGTGTTTAAGCAGTGGCTTCTCCAACCAACTACTAATAGAAGATGGTAGTAGATTCAAGGATCTGAGTAGAGGAGAACTTTGGGTTAACTCCAGTAGGAGTGGAGTTAGTATTCAGCTAGAAGAGGGCATCCAGTGTTAAGGACAAGTAAATATTCACTCAGACAAAGGTTAAAAAAGTAAATAGAGAACAGAGTTAGATGAAGTTAGTCAAGAGAGGCTATGAGAGGTACTAGACAAAGATTACTATCTCCATTTTGCAGCTGAGGACACTGAAGCCTAAAGTGGTTAAGTTCCATTGCCAAATTACACAAAATATAAGAAGCAGAACTGAGACAAGAACCCACGTTTCCTGACTATGAGTTGAGTGCTTTCATCAACTGTCCCAAACAGACCATGTCTCAAGTACTTCATGGTGTATTAGAAAGAGCACTTATTTTGGATTCCCATGACTTGAGTTAACATCTCTCCTCTCTTACTAGCTGTAAGTGACCCAATCAATCCACATTTTCTTTATCCGTAAAACGAGACATTGGGCCAGATTCCTCTGAAAGTCCTTTCCAGTTTTAGATCTATAATTCCATTGTGGTCAGTTGCGGATGCTTCATTTTAGGCAAGACTCTTGAAGATCTGGAGCAGATCTGGAAGAGAGCAAGTGTCAAGAACAAGGGTGAAAGGCCTTAAGATCATGCTACATAAGGTTTGGTTGATGGAACTGAGGATGTGTGGCTTGGAGGCAAGAAGTCATAGGGACAAGAGGACAAGATAGCTATTATCACCCTGATATCATGAGAATGGAGCCTTCTTGAAGGAAAGGGAAGTTTTCAATTTTTCCAGGGTTAAGCATTGTGTCTGGCTCATGGTAAACACTTCATAAATGCTTATGGATGGACTGATAAGGCATTTGAAGGGCTAACATGTAGAAGAGGAATTAAATCTGGTTGGCTTGGGCCCAGATGGCAAAATGAGACAAAATGGGCAGAAGTTACAAAGAGGCAGTTTTAGACTCCATGGGAGGAAAATCTTCCTAACAATTAGAAATATCCTAGAGTGGCATGTGATGCCTCAGAAGGCAGTATGCTCCTCCTCACCTGAGTCATCAAGCAAGGGCTGGTTGTCTACTTATGTGAGATGTTATAGAGTGGCTGCCTGGGTTGGCCTTTGTGATCTCTTGTAATCTCTTTGAAGTCTCTGAGATCTCATTATATTGTGATACTCTAATGGTATTTCAATACTTCAAAGACCTGTGATTTTGTCTGCATGGGTACTATCTCTACTGACATAGAAGGAAGATTCTCTCTCTGCCTTAGTATATGGTCTTCATGAGTCTCTTTGGCTACAGAAATGCATTACCTGGTGGCTAGTGATGAAAGTCTCCAAATCCGACTAAGATAACTATTAGATGACAGATTCCTTTACTCTAAAATGGGGGAAGAGGTTGAACTAAATAGTGCCTCCTGGTTCTATCTAAAGCCTCTTATGTTAGATAACCTGCCACTGGGTCTATAATAGTTGTTGATGGAAATAAGACCCTACCTTCAATTTAGTGGAAAGAGTCAGTGATTGTGAAACAGCTGACCCAGGTCATATTCTTTAAGCCACTTTCTCTTTGTAGCCCTCATTTTCCTCATTTATAAAATGAAGGGACTGAATCAGTTGATCCCTAAGTGTCCTTTCCAGCTCTAAGAGACTAGATCTAGTCTTTCATGTTCAATAAACCTCTTTCATTCTTTCAGTGTGTAGAAAACATCCTTCCCAATCAGGTTTTCTTACCAGCTTTCTGCAGATTTCAC
This sequence comes from Vombatus ursinus, assembly GCF_900497805.2. Taxonomy (NCBI): domain Eukaryota; kingdom Metazoa; phylum Chordata; class Mammalia; order Diprotodontia; family Vombatidae; genus Vombatus; species Vombatus ursinus. The sequence continues at coordinate 4,928,900 of NW_020954611.1, forward strand.
TTCAACTCCATCTTTCTAGGGTGATATGATTCAGAGTTTGGCAGGGTTTGAACGCACCAGATGTTAAGTGTGTATCTTTTTTCAAGCATCTCTTGGAGACATGATACTATAAGGGCAGCATGCCCACAATCAATGGAGTTGTTTTAACTCAATAGCTTGAGAAATACCCACTTATGTTAGAAAAATCTAAGGTCTACTTATCAAGTTATTACCATAAATTCAAGTGTTAAAAGGAGGCTTGCGGATCATCTATTCCAAATCTCATTTTGTGCATGATAAATTTAGGCCTAGAAAATTTAAGTGATTTGTACAATCACAAACCTAATTAGTGTTAATGGGACAGATAGTTAGTGCAGCAGATTGAGGGCCTGGGCCTGGAGTAGGAAAGACCTAAGTTCAAATCCAGCCTCATACACTTACTAGTTTTGTGACTTTGGGCAAGTCACTTAGCCCTATTTGCCTCAGTTTCCTCATCTCTAAAATGAGCTGGAGAGGGAAATAGTAAAGTATTATGATATCTCTGCCAAGAAAACCCCAAATGGGGTCATGAAAAGCAGGATAAGACTAAACAACAACAATAATAAACATCTTTAACTTTTGCCTCATTATGTCCATCAATCAATGTATATGAAATCCAGAAAATATATTAAGCACAGATTGTTTCATAACAAGTTTTTTTTTTAAAATAAGCATCCTTATTAAAGGTAATATCAAAGATAATATCAAAGATTCTAAAGATAATGCAAAACAAAGTAACAGCTACCATGCTGAATATTTATGGGCTAAATCTAAGGTGATACTTCTTTTTAGATATTAGATGTAAAGTCTTTTCAAAAAGACTCCAAAGATCAATTGCACAAGTATAGGAAGAAGGAGATATATTTCCAATCAATTCTCCATATAACTGCCAAAAAATCTTTCCACAGTACGGGTGGGAATTCTGCTCATGTCATTCTACTGCTCAAAAATGTTAGTGATTTTCTTTTGCCTCTAGGATTTAATATGGACTCCTCAGCTTGGCATTTCAGACTCTCCATAATCTGGTGCTTACCTATGTTTCCAGGCTTATTTTGCAGTACTCACATTCATATACTCTATGTTTCAACCAAATTGGGTATTTACCTAGTAATTCTGCATTTTATGTCCGACCTATCTGCAATTGTATTAGCCATCCCTGTATCAGAAATACCACCCCTCTGCAATGCTACCTCTTCTTCAAGGCTGCTTCATGTCTTTCCTCAAGGCTCATATTAGGTGCTACCTCCTCTATAAAGCCTTTGCTATCTCACCTCACCTCCCCCTCCAGGTGTGACTGATTTCTTCTTCCTCAACTTACCTTATATTTACTTAGTAGTAGTAATTACATTTACTTGTATGTGTACAGGAAGTATTTTCAAGCTGGACTATAAATTCCTTGAGGGGAGGTACTACTTTGTCTACCCACTTCCTACTGTAAGGTATTGTACACTGCATTTAGCTAGTAAATGTTTGTTGAACAGAATTTGACTTGACAAAAATTTATGTGAAAAAGATTTGGGGATTTCATGAATCAACAGTTTAACATGGTGGTCAAAAAATGATCTTAGATTTCACTAACAATATAGTGTTAATAACAGCAGTTACGTGACACAGTGGACTGATTACCGGACCTGGAATCATGAAGACCTGAATTCAAATCTAGCCTCAGACACTTTCTAGCTGTGTAACCCTGGGCAAGTGACTTAACCCTGTTTGCCTCAGTTTCCTCATCTATAAAATGAATTGGAGAAAGAAATGGCAAACCACTCCAGTATCTTTGCCAACAAAACCCAAATGGGGTCACAAAGAGCTGGAAATGACTGAAACAACTGACACAGTAACAATAACATAGTGTTAATAATAAGAAAGGTCATAGACTTTCTATACTGGACAAATTAGGTCAACAAGTTTGTATTATTTATTATGTGCCAAGCATCTTGCTAAATATTGAGAATATAAATAAAAACAATAATAAAACAGTCCCTGACCTCAAAGAGCTCACACTCTAATGTGGGGGAAGACAATATGTATTGGGGCGGAGAGGCAAAAAAGGCGAAGGTAGTCATGGCGGGAATTGGTAAACCAAGAAGTTCACAGAGGAGTGAACATGGCTGGCCTGGGTACTCCTTTAAAATGGGGGTTTGCTGAGTTGTTAAATGATCAGAGGAGAGGTACACTGGGGCAGAGGGATCTCCTAGGGTATGAAGGCTGCTGGGGTTGGTGAAAAAACAAACAAATAAAAAAAAACTTGTTTTGGAGAGTCAGTCTCATTCTATTATCTGTCCTTTTTTGACCACACCTGGAATATTATGCTTAGTCCTGTGTGGCCACACTTGAGAAAGAAAATTGACTAACTGGAGCACATCTACAGCACACAGGATAGTGAAGCTATTTGAGCCATGTCTTCAAGGTTCTCAGTCAAAGGAACTGGGGGTAATGAACTTGAAGTAGACATGGGAGGGTTCTTATAGCTTCCTTCAAATATCTGAAGTGCTTTCATAGGCAAGAAAACTCAGACTTGTTTTGTTTGGCCTCAGGGGCAAAACTAGAAGTGCAGAAGTACAAGGTGGAAATTGCAATTTTCACTTGAGATTTTCACTTGAGAGAAGGACAAACTCCCTACTAAAGAGAGCTGTCCAAAATGGGCTAGGCTTTTTCAGGAGGTTGTGAATTCTGCAGCACTGAAGGTCTTCAGGCTGAGGAGAGGTGTTCATTTGTCAGAGATGCCGCAGAGGGGACTCATGTTTAGGTGCCAGTTGAACTAGGTGCCTTGTGGGGTCCCTTTCTATTCTGTAATTCTTAGAAGTAATCTTAATCATTGTTTCTCCTTCAATTAAAACAACATATATTCATTCTTGTTATCAAAGCATATTTTGAAACTAGAACATTTTTGCTGGCTTGGTTTGGTGGTGAGTGAATACCATTAGGGATTCATATGCTTTCCCTGGTCCTGAGATGACTGAGGCTGGTGGATCTCTTAAAATCGGTAGCAGGTCAAAGCTTCTGTGCTGATGGGAATAAGATCATGAGTTACCCCTGTACTTCCAGCCTGGGCAAGATAGTGAAATTCACTCTTAAAGAAAGAAAGAAAAATATTTTCAGCCCATTTACTAACTAACTATGATCTTTGGACAAGTCATTTTCCCTCTCTGAGACTCAGTTTCCATCTCTGTAAAATAAGAGGTTTGGAGTAGTTGATATCTCAGTTCCCTCCCAGTTTTGATTTTCTATAAATCCAACAGTCTAGATATTGATTATAGTCTGGAGCTATAGAATTTTTAATACGGATTTAAAAAAAAAACTTTCCCTACCAGCAAAAGCCCCCTAATCAATAGACTCTGCATATTATCAGAGGTGGTATGGTGTTGTAGACAGAGTACCGGTAATTACAGTCAAAAGCCTTGGATTCATATGCTAGCTCTGTGATTGAATTATCTATTTATCTGTCTGTATAAATAGATATATGTATGTATCTATCTATACAGATAGAAAGATAGATAAATAGATAGATGTTTGTGTGTGTATGTATGTGTAAGACCCTGAACAAGTTTCTTCATCTTACTAAGTCTGATTCCTCTGCTTTAAGATAAAGGGTAACTATGATTCTTATATCCTGGAAGTGGAATGTTGGTAGATCTCAGGCCAGATCCCATGTGAAAAATCCCAGTTTCCTCTTTCTAGATTTTTGATCCACTGATGCCTCTAGAGAAGGATATGCCTCAGACACTCCAGAGGTGAATGCCAACAGAGCTCAGTGAGACCTGAGACGTATATTACCAAGTTCCCAAGGCTGATAGCTGATGCCAGTGGTGGCAGATGCCATAGCAATGGGAGCATTCAGAAATGTAGAAGGAGATAGAGAAGAGTCACAAACTCCCACTGGGTATAGAGCTTAATGCCTTGGATTATGTGTAACCAGCTGCAGAAGTAAGATATTTGAAATGGGGTTGAGGATGAAATGGAGAGAGAAGATCCAAAGGCAAGTGCAGCACCAGTATTAACCTCATTTGCTTGAGGAATCTTAATAAGGCTGCCAGCTTGGCAAGGGAGAGCTTGAACAGATGTCATTTGCATCTCAAATGGTTTTAGTCCAACCAACATAACAAAGGAAAATCAAGAGGAAACTGAACCTCTGGTGCCATTTCCTTTATAATGTCCCACTTAATATCAGTCCTTGACATTTTTCTCAGGTACTTAGACTGTGTTTTATATGAACAGATTGACCTGATTATTTTAATTTTTGATAAATGTTATTGAGTAATCCAAATAATCAAATCTTTTCTACTTTTCAATTAATGAATATTTGTTTTCTCTCTCTTTCCCTATAAAAGAAGAGATGTAAGAAAAACAAGAATCTTGTGACAAATATCAGAATTAAGCAAAATAAACTCCCATATTATCCATGTCCAAAAATGTTTGTTTTTTGTTTACTTCTTAAATCTATCATTTCTCTGCCAGGAGGTGGGATAGCACAAATCATCAGCAGTCATGGTTGGCCAATGTTGCTAAGTCCATCAGAGTTTATTGTCTTTATAATATTGTTGTTATTATATAAATTCTTGTCCTGTTTTTGCTCACTTCACTCTGTGTCAGTTCATACAACTCTTCTGAGGTTTCTTTGAATCCATCCCTTTCATCATTTCTTATGGCACAATAGCATTCTATTACATTTATACATCATAATTTGTTCAGCTGTTCTTCATTTATTTGTCACCTTTTTAGTTTCCAGTCTTTTGTCACTGTAAAAAAAGAGTCACTATAAATATTTTTGTGCCTATGGGTTCTTGTCTTCTTTCTTTAGTCTCTTTGAGGTAACTGTGACTTTGGAAAAGTCACTACCCCTCTCAGGAACTCCTTTGTAAAATGAGAGATTTGGACTGGTCCAAGTTCTATTTCAGCTTTGATATTCCATCAATCTATGATTCCAGATGTTGCCTATATTTAATATGATTATGTTGACTAATGGATCAGGTTAATCAAGTGAAGATTCTTTATCACTGTTTGTATGTGTCACCATCAGCAGAGTCCTCCTCCTTCCTTTGAGATCCTTCCAGACCCACAAAATCTCAGTCAACTAGTTCCCTCCACTATTCCAATCAACAAGGGGATATCATTGCCAAAGTCTCAATGCACATCAACACTCTCATTGGAACTTTGAGGCTAATTGAGGAAACTGAGACTCAGAGAAGTTAAGTAACTTACCTAAATTTATACATCTGGGACTTGAACTAATGTCCTATAATTCCAAGTTCATGATTCTTTATACAATATCACACTACCTCCTTCTACAGGGTTCACACTGTGAAGGATGTGAAGCCAGAGTAGAAGAGGGTGTAATTAGAGAACAGGAGGTAGTAGAGGGGTTAAGAGTTTATATTAAGGATAAAGAATAGGCTTAGAAATAATGCAGAGGGAGAGAGAGCTGGAAGGATAAGAGCTTATGGTCACAGAAAGCAATTTTTTAGGTTAGCATCATGGGAGTAGCACAGTTTGGGATATTGGTGAGATACAACGTATGATCATCCCTAAGGGAACCTGAGGTGGAAAAATGAGGTAGGCCAGGGAAATTGAGGAGGTGATGAACCAGTAATTCAGTATACCTGAAGTTACATCAACATGTTCAATGAAGTCCCCAAGTATGAAAGTAGTGTGTGTATGTACATGCAAATGTGTATGATCTATATACAAATATATTCTGTATATACACACATATATGCCACATTTATTCAAATAGACATAGATAGATATACACACAGACATAGCTATAGACAAATATAAATGTATATATATATAGTGATATAGATATAGACCTAACTATAGACATAATGACATAGATATAAGCATAGGCATGGAAATAGAGATAGAGACAGATATAGAAGTAGAAGTAAAAGAAGAGGTAGACATCACATAAACATAGATACAGATTTTGATATAGATATAGGCATAGATATAAAGATAGACATTGAAATAGATAGATCCATACACACATTGTCTTCTCTGCTAGAATGTAAGCTCTTTGAGGTCAGGGACTTTTTTTTTTATTTTCACATTAGTCATGTTTTAAAGAAGAATTAGAACTAATAGGAGGAACCACAAGAAAGAAGAAACAAAACAGAAGAAAAAAAGGATCAAATAGTATGTTTCAATCTGCATTCAAACTCCATAGTTCTTTCTTTGGATGTGGATAGCATTTTCCAGCATGAGATGTCTTAGATCCTTGCATTGCTTAGAAGGGCTGAGTCTATCAATGTTAGTCATCCTACAATGTGACTGTTACTGTGTGCAATGTTCTCCTGGTTCTGCTCACTTCACTCAGCATCAGTTCATACAAGTCTTTCCAGGTTTTTCTGAAGTCCACTTGCTCATCATTTCTTATAGCACAGTAGTATTTCATTACATTCATATACCTTAACTTGTTCAGCCATTCCCCAATTGATGGGCATCCTCTCAATTTCCAATTCTTTGTCATCACAGAAACAGCTGCTATAAATATTTTTGTACATGTGGGTCCTTTTCCCATTTTTGTGATCTCTTTGGGATACAGCCCTAGAAGTGGTATTGCTGGGTCAAAGGGTATGCACATTTTTATCACCCTTTGGGCATAGTTCCAAATTGCTCTACAAAATGGTTGGATCAGTTCACAATTCCACCAACAATGTGTTAATGCTGCAATTTTCCCACATCTTCTCCAACATTTATAATTTTCCTGTTTTGTCATGTTAGCCAATCTGATAGGTGTGATGTAGTACTTCAGAGTTGTTTTGATTTGCGTTTTTCTAATCAATAGTGATTTAGATCATTTCTATATGACTATAAATAGCTTTAATTTCCTCATCTGAAAAATGCCTGTTCATATCCTTTGACCATTTCTCAATTGGGGAATGGTTTGGATTCTTATAAATTTGACTTGGTTGTCTATTTATTTTAGAAATGAGGCCTTATAAGAGACACTGGTTGTAAAAATTCTTTCCCAGTTTTCTGCTTCCCTCCTAATCTTGGTTGCATTGGCTTTGTTTGTGCAAAAACTTTTCAATTTAATGTAATCAAAATTATCCATTTTGCATTTCATAATGTTCTCTATCTCTTGTTTGGTCATTAATTTCTTCTGTTCTCCAGGTAAACTATTCCTTGCTCTCCCAGTCCCATTTTGACTTTATTTTGGTATAGGGTGTAAGATTTTGGTCTATCCCTAACTTTTGCCATACTCTTTTCCAGTTTTCCCAGCAGTTTTTGTTAAATAGTGAGTTCTTATCCCAGAAACTAGGGTCTTTGGGTTTATCAAACAGTAGATTACTGTAGCCATTGACTGCTGTGTCTTGTGTACCTAGCCTATTCCACTGATCCACCACTCTATTTCTTAGCCAGTACCAAGTAATTTTGATGATTGCTGCTTTATAACACAATTTAAGATCTGGTACAGCTAGGCCCCCTTTCCTAGCATTTCTTTTCATTAGTTCCCTTGATATTCTGGAACTTTTGTTCTATGGTCAGGGACCTTTTTGCTTTTGTCTTTGAATTCTCAGTGCTTGGCACAGTACCCAGCACATAATAGGTACTTAATACATTTTGTTGATTGGATAATTATGATAAGGATTTGAATATGTTGATAAATGAATGGAATGAAATTGAAGTAGAGTTTGCTGAGTAATCGAAAAAGTTGACTCTTTAAGACACAATAGAGTTAAAGGGGTGTGATCCCTTCTTTTCCTGGGCCCAGCGTATTATAGGACATGAGAAGTATAAAAAAGGGAAAGAATATTTTCTACTGAGTGGTTGGGGGAAAATAAAACCTTTTCCTTGAGGGAAAAAATTTGAGGGGAGGAGTAAAGAGGGAAGTGTTCCTCTATTAGATCCATTTATAAGACAGTCAAATGGCCTGTAGTTTAGCAAATCAAGATGATGCTATTAGAGACATCCACTTTTCATTTTTAATGCTGACCATTACAGATATGTTGATCATGCAACATGTTAAATCTGTAATTCAAAACTATTTCTTCCATACTAAAAAAACCCAGAGCAGCTAAACTGAAGGTGGGGGTCAAAAAACAGATATGGATAGCAACCCAAGGACTATACCAATACAATTTCTTTTTTCAGACTTCCAACAGATAAAGCAGTGTGTGCTGGACTTGGAATAAGGAAGATCTTGGTTCAAAAATCCTGCCTCTTAAGACTTATTGTCTCAGTGACCTGTAAGATCTATTCCAGCTGTATATCATTTATGTTCCTATGCCGTTAGGATAATTAGAGACAGACAGCAAGTGAAATCTCTTCATTATTTTGCAGTTGCTGCAGTGAGCAATCTACTACTACTACTACTACTACTACTACTACTACTACTACTACCACTACTACTACTACTACTACTATTACTACAAGTCTTAGGTTGTTTACTCTGTGTTCCCCTATGTAATATACATCCCTTCAAGAGTTGTTTTTTTTTTTATGTGTTATGTGTCAGGCTTTGCTATAAATTGCCTGATGTCTTGAGACCAAAGTATATTGAGTCACTAAAGGGTTTGGAGTTGAAAAATCTGTATCCCAATATCTGTAACAGTACAATCCTCAACAATACCTTCTGAGCCCTTTCTCGTTCTCTCAGGCACTATTGAGGGAGGTCATAGAAGCCTAAAATTACCTTAGAGCATGGTCTTAGCTGGATTCTGCTTTTGTTAGGGGTCATCACCCAGCTAATGAAGTAAAGCAGGATGGGAAAAAAAAGGGTACAATTCACAAAACACCATCACTCTCCACAACTATCATTTAGGAAAAAGGAGATTGTTTGGTTTTATTAATATATTTTTATCATCTGTGTATTAGCTTTCTGTATAAATGTATACTCAGAAAACTAGTTTATACCCCTTTATAATTAGTCTAGATTAATCCAGTATAGACTAAATTTATCTGGCAGCCAGTTGAGTTCAGTCAAAGTTGATTCAGTACCAGATTGCATTTTTTGACTTTTCAGAATGTCAAGATCATAGGATCATAGATGTAGAGCTGAAATGGAACCCAGAGGCCATCTGATTTGACCCTCTCATTTTATAGAAAAGGAAACTGAGACCCAGGAATATTAAGTGAATTGTCAAAGGTCCTACAAGTAACCATTAGAAATGGGATTTGAACCAGGGTTGTTTGTTCTTTCCATAGTCTTTTGATCCAATTCTGAAAGCTAAGTTCCCCCACAAAAAAAGAAAGAAAACAAAAAGAGCTAAATTAACTGGTTTATTTAATGATCCTTCCAGTGGTAGGACCAACTGTGAACTGGGGCTGAAATTCCCTCATGGCTTCTTGAGTAAGGGAACAGAGGAAGAGTTACGAATTACCATCCAAGGAAGAGCCAAATTTGTTAGGTCAATTGAGCAGAACCAGGACGTCATTTATTATGGATGTGGAGGGCTAAACTGAGAGGCTCAAGGCAAGAAGTAGGCCTAGATTAAAAGCATAAGTAAGCATCAGGATCAACAGAATTCAAGGAGCAAGGGAACAGATCTAGTCTAGAGTCAAGCAGAAGAGTGTAATCTTAGAACCATAAAGAAAGCTTTAAGTTTAGTTAAGAGTTCAAGACAATTTTCTACACTGAATGACTTGTGGGTAGATGTGCAGTTTTTATCCTTAAAAATATGGGCTGAGGGCAGCTAGGTGGCGCAGTGGATAGAGCACCGGCCCTAAAGTCAGGAGGACCTTAGTTCAAATCCGGCCTCAGACCAAACACTTAACACTTATTAGCTGTGTGACCCTGGGCAAGTCAATTAACCCCAAATGCCTTAAAAAAAAAATGAGACTGACCTTGCCTTCCCTCCCACCTTGAATGAGCTTTCATTCCATCTTACCCTTACCATTATGCTTGGAGGGAAACAGTGAACTCTAAATCTATGATTCTCTGTCTCTAAGCACCAATAGATAGTTTATGTACAAAGACACAGTTCCTATCAATCTTTTACACATTTCTCAATTCCTCTTTGCTTCTGGAAATACATACTAGGGCTTTGTCAACATGAAGACAAGGCATCTGTATTAAGAAACAGGCACTTTTAGTCAATGTTCCAGATGTTTTGTAAAACAGTGGAATCATCTGGAAGTTTGGGTTCAGGTCAGGATAACCTACATAGATTATCAGTGGGCAGAAGAGCATTACTTGAAAATAATTAAACAACCATGTGTTCAAACAACAGAACAGACCATAAAAAGCCCACCTTTGAGGAAAGCATACTCTGAACATTTCTTATGTCCATTGTGCATTTTTTTCTAAATTAATTTTCATTTATTACATTGTCTGTGCATCTGGAAGCCTCTTAATCAATGCCTTTGATTTACAATCTTATTTAAATAGCTTTTTAAGTTATAGGATCTAAGGGAAGTATTACAGTTTGCTTTCAAAAAAGAAGGAGCAAGCATACAGACCAAGAAGAATGCTCTTGTTTGGAAAGCTGGTAAGAAAACCATCACTTCTCCCAGAGCCATCTTCTCCTTGGTCCCCTGTTCACTTAATGTTTCATTTGTGTTGTCATTTTCTTAAAATGGTCTGAGAAATGAATTACAAACATGAGGTTTAAAGAATTCCAGATGTTAAAAGCACTGATGCTTATCAGAGCTGTCTTTCCAGATGACCTGGGTGATACTTTTGTTTGGGGAGAAATGCATTGCAAAGCCTGAATGAAATGTGTTATAAGAACCAAATAACATTTTTGCTTTCCAAAAAAAAAACCAAAAAACAAAAACAAAACCCCCACCAATAATAAACCTTTTTATTTGTTTTTATGTCACATTCCTGTAATGTCAGCTACTGGGGAGCCAGAGCCTGATGGATTTCTTCTGAGATGCAGTCAGGTATACCAATTGTATGTCTGCAATAAGTTTGTCATTAATGTTTAAGACCCCTGGAAGCAGTAGCCCACCAGGTTGCCTAAGGAAAAGTGAATCTGCTCAGGTCATCAACAGAGTAGTCAAAACTCCCATGCTGATCAGCAGTGGGATTGGGAACATTTCCAACCTGGACAAAATGTTTAAAAAAAAATTACTTTAAAAATTTACTTTAAAAAAAAAAATTACTGCTTGCGGCAGTAAGAGATTATGATTGTGAAATCAACCACGAATTATGAAGTCCCTAGTATGTGCCTAACACTATGATAGGACAGCACCCTGACCCACCCTGCTCCCTGGAACATTTTTTTCAGGGGCCCCTGCGGACACAAGAAATCTTAAGTAGGACTATCCGATCAGACTGGATCAATCAGGGTGGTTACTAGAAGCCACGTGACCTGGGTTGGGGCAAAAGCTGCTCCCAGGGGGCAGAGGAGAACAGTTTGGTGGAGGAAGAGAAGGAGAAAGGAGAAGATTAAACTGGCTCCTGGGGAGCCCTGGGGAGGGCTTGGTGGTGGGAAGGAGAAAAAAAAAAGGAAATTTCCACGTGGGGCCTGCCCTGAGCTTTACCTCCCAACAACCCCCGCCTCTCTGCAGAAGGGCTCAAAGAACCACCCACCTAGAGTGGAGCATTTGGGGAACAGGGACTTTTGTGAAAGTGCCTGGCCTGAGCTCTACCAGAATGCCACCCCACTGTGGCCGTCTGGCTCATTTGTATCACTAGAGGGAGTCAATCAAAGAACTCAATCTGATCTAGAGCTCAGGGGAGACACAGGGATTTTTCACTATGAGCCTGCCTTGGCTTCTACTCAAAATACGGCTCTGGAATAGGAAATACATCTCTCTCTCTCTCTCTCTCTCTCTCTCTCTCTGTCTCTCTCTTTCTTGAGCAGGAAGATGAAATAAAGAATTTTGTTAGGGGACTTTTTATTTCCTGTTTTTATTATTATGTGTTATAGGTTATTTTTATTATTCCTCCTGCAAATTTTGGTTAACTAAAAGTATGTCTTAATATTAACTTCACCTGACCAAAACCTGCCCCACAGGATGTGAAAATTTTTGTTTTGCCACGTCCAACTCTCCGTGACCCCATTTGGAGTTTTCTTGGCAACGATACTGGAGTGGTTTGCCATTTCCTTCTCCAGTTCATTTTATAGATGAAGAAACTGAGGCAAACAGGGTTAAGCGACTTGTCTGGGGCACACAGCTAATAAATGTCTGAGACCAGATTTGAATTCAGGAAGATGAGTCTTCCTGACTCCTGGCTAACACTCTATTCACCCAGAGCCCCTAGCTACTCTATGCTACCTAGATATCCTCAAACCTTAACCATTACTTAGATAGCCTTAAACATTCCTTAGATAAGAAGCCAGAGGAAGAATCTCAAACGTCCCTGACTCCATGGGGACATGTAAATCTTTCTCAGCCTGTTTGTAAAACCTCCAAATGTAGTTTTAATCTGCAACCTGAGTTTACCTATAGAGCAGACCTGCACAACTTGTAGGTTGTGCCAAAGTAGGTAGGGGCCAAAATTAAAATAGGCTAAACTTCTTTGGCCGCAGATAGGTAGACTACAGACAGACTGACAGTGGTTGGTTGCTGTGAGTCATGTGACAAACAGGAGAGTGCGCAGTGGCAATCCTATGTTTTTTGGTGGGGCTGCAAGCGGCCAGTGGGCCCTAGACCTGCTCAAGAGTTTGCTTAATCAGGTTTATTTACTTAGGGGAGGTATGAGATCATGATCATTTAACCAAATTTGTTCAATTTTATGACATTGAAGGAAGTGTTGGGATTATGGATCTCTAACTTTTATGGCCAAAAAACGAACATAGAAGATTATAACATGTAAATGAATTATTTCTCTGTCACTTATAATTTTGCCTATGAGAAGCACTGTCAGAATCCTCATGATAATTTACGTTTTCTCTGAGACTTGAATCTATACTTGAGCATAATAGGGGTTTTTTGCCTCTATGATTTCTGGGTTGTGGGGAATTTATATCTGGCTGCACTTGCCTACTATGTGAATTTAGACATTTCTCCTGTAACAATTTCTTACATATAGCTTAGTTTGAACTTTACCAGCATCTACCTCTCAGATGTTGAGGTTATATCTATGTGTACAATGTTATCAAAGGCTCCTAGATCTGGATCATAGGAGGAAGCAGGGATCTCTCACAGAGGGCCTGGCATGAACTTTTCCAGGGTGCTCTCCAAGAGATATCTTTTTCATCTTGAGAGTAAATAAAAAGATTTTTCACACAGGCCCTGACCTGAGCTCAACCAGTTTCTACCTCTTATATCTGACTCATATTTCTCTGTAGAGATCAGGAATTATAGATATACAATAGGGAGAGCAATGAAGGATTTTTCACACTGGGCTTGGTTTAAACTCAGTCACCGATGGATGACCGTTATTTGTCACTAGATGGATGGAGATCTGAGGGTAAATAATGAGATTTTTTTCACATGGCTTAGTCTGAGCTTCACCACATTCTAAATCCGGGTTGTTTGAGTTATACTTATCTCTAGAGATATTGAAGCACAAAAGTTCTAAAAGGTAAGGAGCAAATAGAGATTTTTTTTTTACGCTGGACCAGACTTGTACTCTATCAAAATCCGCTTCTTTGGTTTCATATTTCTCTTTAGAGGAATCAAAAGATCCTAAACCTAGATCTACTTGTAGATATTGGGATTTTTCTCCCTAAGACCTCTAACCAAGATGTAGGTCAGACATATCTGATATCAAAGGCATATTCATCTCTAATGGATGGAAGGGTTCTAGATCTTGAGCTGGTCCTAGGGATTTCCCCCCCTGCACATTGCCTGACGTACTCAAGAGCCATGCCTGGCATATCTGACACAAATAAGGCTCTGGAAGGAAAACAGGATCCTACACCTAGATATTGAAGAAAAAAAATTGAATTTTCCACAGAAAGTCTATCCACCTGAGGTCTATCGACATCTGAGTCATGTTGGGTTCTAAAAGTTTTGTTGAAGGATCTTAGAAAACAGGCAACAAAAGGAAAAAAAATAATTTTTCACAAAGCCCTCAGTGTCACATTGACACAATTCTGATGATATCCCAAAGATTTCTACAGAGAGATCAAAGGTTCACAGATACAGAGTTGGAAGAGGAAGTACTAATGTTTCATACCTGGCCTACCTGGAACCCTACAAACATCCGTCTCTGGGATACTGGAGACAAATTTATCTCTAGAAGCATCAAAGGTTCACCAATCTTGAGCTTAGGAGGAAATAGTGACTTTTTTCTCCCCAAAGGCCTTGGCCAGAGCTCTACCGGCCTCTACATCTTGGAGATCTGATTCCTATTGGATTCTACCAGGACTATTGTATCATTGGTTCAAAGCCTAGTTTGAATATAGAAAATTGCCCCTCTGGCCCCAAACTATCCTCTTCCAGAATCTATCTTTGGGGCACCTGACTCAATCATCTGTAGCAGGATCACAGATACAAAGCAGCGAAGTGTGCAGAAGGGAACAAGCATTTATTAAGAACCTATTTCATGCCAGGTACTGGGCTAAAGTCTTTAGAAATTTTATCTTACTAGATCCTCAAATGACAAATGGATATGTAGATCTTTCACAGAAAGCCTGGCCAGGTTTTACCTGAATTCAGCTCTGGGTTACTGAATTATATCTGTCCTTGTCTATAAGAATGAAAAGATCATAGTTCTAGACCTGGAGCATCTAGATTATCATTTGACTTTATAGGGCTTAGCCTGACCTCAACCTGGATTCCCATCTGGGATATCCAAGCCATATTTATCCCATCACTGATCTAGGTTCATGGATGGACTTAATGATTTTTCACCCTGGGCCTGGCTTGTGCTCTATGCCAACATCTACCTCTGGTTAATCTGAATTATATTGGTCTCTAGAGGAATCAACAACACCATGTAAAGCTGGCAGTGAAAATAAAAGTTTTTTCTTGCAGGGCCTGGTTTGAGCTCTGTCATCATCCCCCTCTGGGATATCTGAGGCATATTTCTTTATGGAAGGATAACAATATTTTAAACCCAGAATTATGTTTAGACATAGACATTTTTCACATGGGGACTAGCATATGCTCTTACAGAATCCATGTCAGGACATATGAGTTCTATTTATTTCTAAAAGGATGATAAAATCATAGATTTGGATTATAAGGTGCTCCACTGGACCTGCCCAGAGCTTCACAGGCATACATATCAGGGATATCTGAATCCTATTTGTCTCAAGAGGGATCTTAATGTACTTGACATAGAGCAGGGGATGGAAATAGGAATTTTTTTTTAAAAAAAAAAATCACTGCTTGGCAACCATGTTAAACACATAGAATCTCTCATTATGTACCTATGCTGCCTGAAGACCAACTCAAGGTTTGAATTGTATTGCAGTAGATGTCTGGCTCATGTTACCATCTGTTCCACTTATCAGTTAGAGACTCCTGGACATGTAATAAGGAAAGGATGGGGTAGATTAAATGCACGGGGTGTTCATTCATGCTGTAGCAAGTAAAATTGCCCTATGGGGGAGCACCTTGTACAGAGCTTGAGTGCATGAATGACATGTCAGTTTGAAACTTTTCTATTTCAATATCAAGGCTTTTAAACCTTATGTCGACGAACTTCATAAGACTACCTACTGAAGTCTCAATGCTATCCAGGTTATCCATCATCAGATTTCTTAATTCTTTGAGATCATACGACACATCTTCACCAAGAAGTTCATCTTCTTGCCTTTTTCTCTTTGCCTGTGGTTCCTCAATGGGTAGTCCCTCAGCAACTTGCTCCTCCTCAGTTCCAGTAAGAGGAATTGGTCTTGCTACCTTCACTCCAGGAACTCCTTCAGGAAAGGCAGGGGGAGTTTTATATCTAGAGTCCTTTGGAAGAACTGTTTTGGGTTGAGCAACAGATTGGATGGAGTATCTGGTGATGAACTGCCAGTGGTGGGGGATGATGAGACAGACATCTTGGTCTAGGTTGGTTTTGGAAATAGGGATTTAAAAAAAAAACCAACTGTCCTGAGGTTTATCAGTATCTGCCTCTGTCATATCAAAGTTGTATTCTTCTCTAGCTGGGAAAAATTATCAATAGATACAGACCTGGAATAGCATGTAGTGATGGGTAACCAATGGTCTAGTCTGAGCTCTACCTGTATCCTCCTCTGAGATATCTGAGGCACATACTCTTCTAGAGTCATCAGTGGATCAAAGTTCTTGAACAGGAGGAGTAAATGGAGATTTTTCTTTTCATATATAACCTGGTCTAAGCTCTGTCAGAATTCATCTCTGAGATATCTGAGGCACATACTCTTCTAGAGTCATCAGTGGATCAAAGTTCTTGAACAGGAGGAGTAAGTGGAGATTTTTCTTTTCATATATAACCTGGTCTAAGCTCTGTCAGAATTCATCTCTGGGATATCGGAGGCACATGCTCTTCTAGCAGAATCATAAAATCCTAGGTCTAGAAAAGGAGGGTTAAGTAGGGATTTTTCACATGGGACTTGGTCTCAGACCTATCTCTGTTTTCTCTGGGCTGTATTAGATTTGTCTCTATAGAGATTATAGACCTTGAACTGGAAGCTGAAATAGGAATTTTTCACACAAAGCCTGGCCTGAGTTACTAGAGGACTTCAACATACATATTGACACAACTTCAAGCACCCTAACCTCCCAGTTTCTCAACTCACTGCCTATTACCTACTCCTCCATCTTACCTCAGCTACACACAGATGATGTCTCTTGAGTGTCTCTGACACCATAGTAACTTTTTATGTTGGGATTCTTTCTTTCTTTCTTAATTCTTCAAGTTTACTTTCTGACTTCAGACTTCTGCACACTTCTGTAGAGAATGTCTCTTTTGATTTTCTTGGGGTACTGAGTCTTGTGTGACTTGAAGCTCTCAGGGGCAGCTCAGGCTGGAGAATCTTTAAAATTTGAATGCTCTGATCCAAGGAAAAATTGGATTGTTGTCCCCATGGTCTGAGCTCTTCTAGTTCCTGATCTGGGTTTGTATCTGAGCAACAATGGACAGCTGCAGCATTAAGCCCCTATAAGCCATCTGGAAAGCTCCACTGGTTCAGAGTGACCCAATTGTCAGCTTCCCTTTGCTCTGGGATTCTTGCATTAGTTCTTTCTCTACAGTCTTGAGACTGGATTAGAAGTTGGAATTGAGAGCCTGCTCCGCTCTTGAAGTTAGAGCCACACACCTGCTTCTTGCTTGGCTAGGACAATGACTGCTTCTTACACTGGAAATAATGCTACTGCTGCTCTCAAGTCCTCTTCTCAGTCTATCTTGGAACTTAGACCCAGAACTGGAGAGTGAGTGACAGTTGCCAGTAGACATCTGTTCCTGCTTCCTACACTGATTTTGGCCTCTTTGCTACATCTGGGATCTCTTCTTGACCATGTGCATAACCTCTCCCTGTGCTAGATCACTTGATGCACAGGGTACTCCTAGCCACACTCAGGCCACAGTGTCCACAGACCTCTCTGTCTTTCTTCCTATTCTGAGTTGTGCTGGAAAAATAACTCACTATGATTTCATAATCCAGTATACTTCATTTTCTAGATTTGTTTGGAGGAATTGTGAGAGGAAGGTCACTCTACTTGCTGCTATTCCACCATCTTTATTACAGTCTCAATATCCTTAGGCTACTTCCTCTGCTATCATGGCAACCATGTAGTTCTGTGGAAAGCCTGGCTGCTATCTCAGAAATTAAAGGAAGGCCTCCCTTTACCTTCCTCTTCCCCAGTTGGTATACTGCTTTCTTAGACTCCAGAGGCACAGAACAGTGGGATCAGAAGTGGGATAGCACAGGACAATAAGAAGGATGCTTCACCATGGGTCTTTTCCATCTGACTTGCACTTAAAACTTTTTATCTGTGTTGTCACCCCATTTAGAATGTGAGTTCCTTGAGAGCAGGGGCTATTTTATTTTTCTGTTTGTATCCCTGGCACTTACCACAATACTTTGAACATAGTAAGTGCTTTAATAAATGCTTTTTTATTCATTCATTCATTCATAGTATAGTCTATCTTAGAAAAGATGACTTGCCCTGTCAGTGATAAGGATCGCCCTATAGACTGCCTCTGCCAGAGCCAACCGAATATTTATCTTACTTAGAAAGAAGGAATTGGGAGGTAGGGAATAGATAGCTCTTTAACAGACAATAGATTGCTTCTTCTATATTTATATGTGAATTTAAAAAAAAATCTTTTGACAAATGTCAACACATATGCCTTCCTCCTTGTGATAGGGAAAATATTCAATTTGCTAGCTATAAACTCTCAAGAGAAACAAATACGGCAAAATTTTCTATTAACATTTTAAACCTGAAACCAAATGTGCACTAACCTAAAACCACTTTTCTGTGTTTGTCTTAAATGGCTTTTCAAAGAAGGCATAGTGATAGAGTGCAGTAATTGAAGTCAGAAAAACCTAGTTTTGAATCCCTACTCAGACATTAGTTGTATGACCTAGGCAAGACTTCATATCTATGACTCTTTGTTTCTTCATTTGTAAACTATCATCACTCCCCTCTAATCATCAGTCTTTCCTTGTTCTACCTGTTCCTTCCTTGCAGTATACAGGCATCTTTAAAAACCCTCACTAGACCCTGTGATTCCTGCTAGTTATTGTCTTTTTTTTTTCCTCCTCCCTTTCTTTCCACACTCCCTGAAAAAAGAAAAAACCTTCTGCACTGGGTGCCTCCACTTCCTGTCTTCTGTAAAAAACAATACAAACCAAAACTCCTGCTGGCCTAGTGATAAGCTGGAGTACCTTTTACTAAGGACCCCTACTTGAGACTCATGCAAACCAAGTTTAATCTTGTGGGATACAGATCTACAAAAGAGGGGAGTCTGGCTCTTATATTCTCTGGCTCATTAGGCCCCAGAACAGAGTATAACTCTGGGCATAATCACTTTTAAAAAGTTTAGGTTGGGCTCATGTCTAGGGTTTCCCCAGCAGGGAATAATGGAGTTCCTTTAAGAAGGGCACTTAATGTAAAAAATAGATCAGGTATAGGCTACCTATTTATTTATTTCACCAAAAAACAAATATTACTCAGTGGCTAATAATTTTTTACATAGACCTCCCCACCCACCCACATGATTCGGAGGGAGGGAGAATAAGCTGCCCATTAGGACCAGCTAGAAGCTTCTGACTTTGTATGCCATTTATCAAGGGGGGCATAAAGAAAAGGTCAAAGCAGCCAAGCCCCAGGCATGCTCCCTAGAAAGGGTGCTCACAGTTATATCTCTTTCTACTAAACTTTGATATCCGAGCTCATTACTCAAATGAAATGGTTCTCTCCAAACTTGTCAGTGATCTCTTAATTGTCAAATCTAATAGCTTATTCACAATCCTAATCCTTATTGAACTCTTAACATAGTTTAGCACTGTTGATGACCTTCTCCTTTTTCTTACTCTCTCTTTGATAGATTTTTGTGACTTTCTGCTCTCTTTCTACTTGTCTGATCATTCTTCAGTCTCCTTTGCTGGATTGTCAGTTGGTACCAACTCTGGGTACCAACCCAAGACCATGTCCTTGTTCTTCTCTTTACACTCTCACTTGCTGACCTCATCAACTCTATTCATCTCTAGTCTTTCTTAGATATTTTGAACTGGATATCCTATAGACATCTCCAACTTAATATGTCAAAAATAGATCCTCCCCCCCCCAAAATTATCCTTCTTCAAAACTGTTCTATTTTAGTTGAATGTGTCACAGTCTCTCCAACGACCCACCAATTTCCATGTTAATCTCTACTACCCACTCTCTCTTATCCCACCTATCCACAAGATTTGCCAATTTTGCCCCGAGATTTTGTAATTGACTACTCCCAAAACTTGTCATTTTAACCTCACATCTCTTGCACATTGCCTTTCTACTCACACAACTATCACCCAATCCTAGACACTCATCTCTCAATTAGATTGTTGCAATTGCTTCCCAATTGGTCTGCCTCTTATTTCTCCTCACTCCCATTCATCTTCTATATCAATAGTGCCACTCTCAAAATAGAAATGAGCCTCCAATCCATACATAATCCTAATGGTCACATATTGACTTAGTTTTGAAATGTAATATTATCTATATTTATTGTGTTTTTATTATTTTGTTAAATATTTCCCAATTACATTTTAATCTGGTTCAGGCCACTCTCAGGAGTGTTGCTGGCCTCATACAGCCAGCAGGAGGCATGTTTAATACCTTTGCTTTACAAACCTGCCAAATGAGTCTTTTCCTAAAGCACAGGTTCCTTCTTCTTTTCCCTCCCTCCCTAGGTCATAAAACTTCAGTAAGATCACATTTCAACTCCTCTGTCTGGCATTTAATGCTCTTCACAATCTGGACCCAGCTTATATTATTAAACCACTCCTGTGTGTGTTCTAGGCACTAGAGGAGATCCAAAGTTTAGATAAGGCATTTTCTTTACCCTCAAAGAGCCTACAGTCTAACCACAAGTAGAGACACATAGAGAGCTATAATAGTCAGTATTACCTGATGATTATATTAGCCAAGTGAAAAACAATGTGCTATGTGAGGTCCAAGAGGAAATATCATTACCATCACAGAGTTATATTATCTAAGTATATTTAAAATATCTGAGTAATTCAATTATTTTCTTTTTAGGTTTCATGGAGACACAGACAACACATGAAAGGAATCAAAATTACTTGCTTACTTATGGTAAATGGTGTTGGGTAGATTCATGGATATTTCAAATATATTCCCCTGAGAGATTAGTGACTGCTGATCAGTCAGAATACAAGAAAACTTTGGATATTATATAAGTACCTTCATTTTGTCACATTGAAAATAATAGACATGAATTGCTGGCCACTAACAAGAAGGACTAATGATATAGGGAAGAAAAAAATAAACTCTAACACATTCAGCCTGCCACAGAGAAATGGGTTGGACTAAATCTTAAAGACTGCTCATGTATTTCCTTTCTCATCATCTTTTCCTTACATCTTTCCCAACTGACTTTGTTTCTTCCTATGCCCTGAGCTTTTTTCATTCTACTTTGAGAAAAATAAAGTGGGTACTGGGATATATTCAAAGAGCCCAGTAAACAAAGCAGGATAATTGAATATGGATTAGTTGCAGCAGTTTTTCAAAGGTCTGAGCCTTCACTTATGAAATTCATGTGAAGAAGTATAAATCTAAGAAAAAAACAATCTGAAACAGTGACAGTCAGAATCCAAGGAGATCTTACCCCCTCATTGTTTAAGTAGTTTTGTTCCCTGGGGGCTGTTAAGTCCCAATTCATTTAGGCAAGAGCTATGCTTATACACAGCTATGGAAGCTAAATGCTTCTTTTTCACTAACTGGGAGAAGAGAAGGTTTTTCAGATGTTCCTTCCTTCCTCCCTTTATTTCTTCCTTCCTTCCTTCCTTTTCTTCCTATTTACCTAGGTTGGCAATTCAATGGCCTCTGAACATTCTGCTCCTAATACTAATAGACATAGTAACTTTAACCTGCTCCATTTTTCTGAACTGGGCATGTCAGTCCCTCCTTAGGCAGCCTGTTGGCCCTCCACTCCTAAAGGCTTATTGTATTAGTACCAGACAGTGTGGACTCCTGCTTCAGCTATTGCAGCTCAAAACTCCTGAACTCAAGCAATCTACCAGCTTCAATCTCCTCAGCATCAAGGACTACAGACATCCCTAGCTTTATGTCTTAACAACTAATGACCGCCCAACTAATTGGAATGACTGTTATCCATTCATTTCAGTCTTTCTGATTGCTGAAAAACTCTTATTCATTATTTTTTTCAAAATTAAGTATTTCCATGTATTTCCAGTACTCTGACTATTTTAATTCAATTCAATCCATTCCAATGTTTAGATAAGACATAGTCTTTGTCATTAATTCATTTGTAAAATGAGAGGGCTGGACCTTTAAGATCCCTTCCAGTTATAAATCTATGACCCTACCTAACTTCTTGACATCAAGGACTGTTACTTGATAGATGATCAATAACTGCTTATTGAATTGAATTCCTCACTTACACATAGTAGCCAGTTCATATCCCTGCCAATGGAAGAATGGCCTATTTTTACAAAAACTTCAAATTCAGCGATATGCATGCTGGAAGACCAGTTTTATCTTACAACCTTCTATTGGAATTATGAAAATAGAGACCAGCACAATTTATTTTTATTAAAATGGCAGCATTAGTAGCACTGGCTCTTTGATCTTTTTCTCCAAGTTACCTGCTTTAGAAACTGGCTATAGAAAGTGAACTAAGGGGTGTAGAGTAGAGATAACCTGTTTGGCTTGATATAATGCAAAAACTTGCATTCAGATCAGCTGTGCCACTTCATAACTGTGTGACCTTGGACAAATCACTTCTACTACTCTGAGACTAATTTTCTTTATTTACAAAATGAGGCTAATGATACCTACCCTGCCTTCTGTGTAGGATTGTTGTGAGAATAAAAAAAGATAATGGATATCAAAGCTCTATGTAAAATGAAAAGCTGTACAAATGTCAGGGGATATTGCTATTGTTCATTTTTACTGTTATCATGACCAATTTCAGCTGCTCTTGACAAATCATCCCTGTGGTGATCCACGAAAATTGTTAAAATGACTGGAATGGAGAGGCTATGCCACTTCTTTTTATATCTATAGACATAAGGTACAGCTGGTTTTTAAATTTATAATAATGGCACATTAATTTTCTCATTAAATCTCTTGTCCCGCATGGATAAGAGCATTATAATGCAATGACTAATTTGAGAGGATGATTTTTTCACAGTAACTAATCCTCTTCCTACTTCCATTAATTCGCATGTAATGGATCTGAACAAGGAAAAAGAAGCATCTGGATGGAGCTTACTGGGTTAATTTGACTTTAACAACAGTAACTTACATTTATAGAAACACTTTAAAGTTGGCAAAATTCTTTCCTCGCAGCAGACCTGTGTTGTAGGTAATATGAATATTTGTGTTTGCCTGAAAGACCAGTTTGTTAGAACTTGGGTTCAAATCACAAGGTGCTGGCAGGGAATAACACCAGAGACCTAAGGTTGTGGAGTGATAAGGTTTATTGAAAGGATATACATGAGCAGGGGTCATTCAGTAATCTCTTGCTGTAGTGGATGTATGTAGCTACAAGTAAAATCCTGAAGTAGTGGCTCAAACAACCATGGGTCACCCTAGAACCCAGACTGGGTGCCTAATGGAGCCTATTAATAATGCAACTAGGAATTTGCAGCAGTAGTCAGTACCACAGCCCTGCACACTAATGAATTTAATCCCTTTGGGGAAGACAGAGTTTTATATCCTAAAGAAGAGCTGGATGGAAATATACTGGCAGTGCCTTAATGATGCCTCTAAGAACAGTCTTAAGTAAGGCACCAAAAAAAGTCTAGCACAAACTTATGAACAAAGGGGTGTCACTTGGCTTACTGTTGAGGTGGAGGATCAGGACCCAGGAAAAACTAATTCCTTGTAAACAAACTTAAGCAGAAAATCTGAATTCAGAGCATAAATATGTGACTGTTTTACGGAGAGTTAATGGAGTTAGCTTAATAAATAACATAATTGCAGGACTCCATATTATTATCATTCCCATTTTACATATGAGGAAACTAAGGCTGAGAAATCAATCCCTTGCCTGTGGTCACATAGTTATTAAGTTATTGGGTCATATAATTTAAATCTAGAAGGATCCTTAGAGAAAATGTAATCTTGACCCCTTCATTTTATAAGCAAGGCCCAGAGAGGAAAAGTGAATTGTCCAGGACCCAAGGATTTAAACCCCAATCCTCTGACTCAAATGCCCAATTTCATTTTGCCACACTGTACTGCCTTTTTTACAAGTGGACACTTTTTTAGGGGTTAATATTTAAGATTTAGCAAATGAGAATCTCAAAGGTGAGGCTATTTTCATGGTAAAATTATGTTGAATAGCACCAGCACCTCCTGGCTGATAGCCAGTAGCACAGATCTGGTGGTTTTCCACACTTTCCCTTTTCCAAGAGAGTGGAAGGATGAAAAACTGACTCAATTAACTAAACCCTAGGCAGCTAATTAGCATTCTGAATAAGTATAACTGGAAAATAATATTCTTTCCAAAGTCTCCTCAGCAAAATGATCTTGGAAGTGTGGGAGTGGGGTGTAAATAATTCATTGACCTTTGCCCTTTTAGAGGGTGAAAGGCCAATTAGATAGTCTCTAATTTGAACTGTTCACATTTCCTAGCTCAGATTAAATGAATTAGAAATTACCTTAGCGATCGCCTACTCCAACTCCTTGATTTTTCAGAGAAGGAAATTGAGAGTCTGAAGAATGCAGATGATTTATCCAAAGTCACAAAGATTTTTAGTATCAAACTTAGATAAGGTCTAATGAGGCACAGAAGTGAGAATGAATACTATTTATGAGAAACACCAAAAAGAACTAGCTTGATTGGACTGAAAGTGTGAAAAAAGAGTGATAATAGGATAAGCCTGGAAAGGTAGGTTGGAGTCAGGTGGTTAAACTACACAAACTTATTTTACAACATGTAAAACAAGTGTGCATCTCTTCACCTCACAGAAGGCTGGACATGACCCCTACCTCACTTGTGGCTTAGGCTAATTATCTACTCTGGCATTTTGAGCTGTTTTTCAGTCACTTCACATTTAACTATAGCTATGAAGATAAACACTAAAATTATTTCTTAAATCTCCTTATTTTTATTATCTTGCCACTTGTCCCAAGGTATAAATTAACCTGTAACAAAGGTCACTTCCATTTTTTTTTTTGTGGACAGATTTAGTTTTTATACTGGTGACTTTCCAGTCATTTCCAAACCACGCCACCTACACTTTGGCCATTCTCCATATCCTCCCTATTCCCCTTCTGCCAGAACCTAGGTTCTGCCCCTGGCACTGCATGTTCTACTATGTGACCTTTTACCTCATTTTCCCTAGAACCAAGCCTCCACATCACTTCCTGGCCATTTCCAAACTACTCACATAACCTCTCTCCACCACACCTTTTAGTTTCCATTTATGTGTTGCCTTCCTCTACTAGAAAATAAGTTCCTTGCAGACAATTCTTTTTCGCTTATTTGTATTGGTATCCTCAGCACTTAGTACAGTTCCTGACATGTGGTTAGCACTTAATAAGTGCTCTATCTTTCATTCATTCATTTACATAGATTGACCTTTTCTGCAAAACTCATTGCTTTCAAGGGCAGCAGTGCTTCTTCCAGCTGCAGCTTGTGAAAGTTGAGGTAAGGGACACTCAACTGTCAGCAAGGAAAATTGCCCTGAAATTCTAGCACAAGAAGACAAAGTAGAAATAGAAAAAATCCACTGACCATCATCTGAAAGAGATCCCAGGAGGAAAACTTACAGGAATATCATAGCCAAGTTTCACAGTTTCCAGGTTAAAGAGAAAATATTGCCAGCAACAAGAAAAAAATTAAGTATTGTAGAGCTACAATAAAGATTATAGCAGCTACTATGTTGAAGGACCATAGATCTTGGTATTCCATACCATATTCCAAGATATATTCCATACAGCAAAAGAGCTGGGTTACGACTAAGGGTAACCTACCTAGCAAAGTTAAGTATAATCCCTAATGAAAAATAAATGGACTTTTAACAAACTAAAAGTCTTTCAGATATTTGTGACAAAAACAGCAGAACTTAAGGGAAAATTCAACATATAACATCCAGGAGAAATAGAAAGTAAACATTAAGGACCGATTATAAGGAACTCAATAAGATCAAATCATTTACTTCTTATATATGAAAATATTATCATTTCTATTATGACTGCCATCTTTATTTGGGTAATTTGAAAGAAAGGCTTGGACTGAGCTGAGCTGAGAATGGATGGGGTGATTCTAAAAACAAAACTGTAGGGAGAGATAAAAAGAAGCAATTACCTCATATAAATGAGGCAAAAAAGGAAAAATTGATACAGAAGAAGCTAGAAAGGTGGAGGATGGGTAGTGCAAAAACCTTATTCAGGAATGGGTAAAAGAAGGAATAATATACATACACATATACATATACATTTATATATATATATTTAGAAGGAAATAAAAGTCTTCTCTCTTCAGAAAGAAAAGAGGGCAAGAGGATAGGGTGGGGAGGAGGATTAGGGAGGGAGTCTTGAAGGGGAGAGGATAAGGGAGGGAAATTTGGAGGGGTGGGTAAGGAGAAGGTAGTGGGTAGAAGTAAAGCAGAGGAGTGAGGAGGGATAAAGTAAATAGGGTGAGAAGTATAGTGAGGAAAAATAGGAAGGAGGAAAATATACAAGAAATAATTATGACTTAGAATGTGAATGGGATGAATTTACCTATAAAATGGAAACTGATAGCAGATTAAAATTTTCAATTCAGCAATATGTTGCTTTCAGGAAATGCTATAAAAATGAGAGATACACACAAACATAAAATAAGGACAGGAGTAGAATTTATTATATAAAAATGCAGGAGTAGTAATCATGATTTCAAACAAAATTAAAGCCATAATAGATTTAATCAAAAGAGAAAAATAGGGAAACTAAACTTGTGTCAGCTATATTATCCTATATTGTTTTAGAGCATTTAAAATAACTAGACAGTATAAAATACCTGAGAGTATACCTGCCAAAATAGACACAGGAACTATATGAATATAAAATAAAACATTTTTTAACCAAATAAAGTTGGATCTAAATAATTGAAGTAATATTTATTGTTCATGGATAGGTAATGCCAATATAATAAAAAATGAAGATTTTACCTAACTAATCCATTTATGTGATGCCATCCCAATTAAATTACTAAAAATTATCTTAATGAGTTAGAAAAAATAATAAAGTTCATTTAGAATAGCAAAAGGTCAGGAACTTCAAAGAAACCAGAGTAAAAAAGATATAATGGAAGCAGATCCAGTAGTATCAGACCTTAAATTATGTTGTAAGGTGAGAGTATTGTTGAAGTGTAAAATGGATAATTTTGATTATTTCAAATTAAAAATTTCTTGTATAAGTAAAACCTATGCAGCCAAGAATAAAAGGAATGCAGAAAATTGGGGGAAAACTTTTATAGACAATCTCTCAGATAGAATGGGATTGGGTTGGAATATTGCTGTGGTATAAGAAATGATGTGTTGGTTGCTTTAGAAAAATATAGAAAGGCTTGATCCTGTGAAAGAAGATGCTATCCACTTTTGGAGGAACAGAAGACAAGTAGAAACAAGCACAGTATGGTCTTATATACATGTGTATGAGTGTATATATGTATATATGTATATGTTTATATATCTACATCTATAATTATATCTACACCTATAGCTATAGCTATATCTATATCTAAATCTATCTATCTGTGTATCTATCTATCTATCTATCTATCTATCTATCTATCTATCTATCTAT
>NW_020954611.1:4956179-4984040 GCF_900497805.2 Vombatus ursinus
TATCTATCTATCTATCTATCTATCTATCTATCTATCTATCTATCTATCTGTCTATCTATCTATATATCCACACTTAACTATAGCCTTCTTGATGGAGGGATGGGGAGGGAGACAGGAGAAAAGTAAAAAGTGCACGGCAGAGAACAAAAGAAAGCTTACAAGGAAGCAAAGAAAAGCTGGACAGCTTTGAAACAATGTGTAGTGTTTATTATATAGGTTTTTTAAGTGGAAATTTATTGCTTTATATTGAATCCTCTCTTATATTCTGCTGTGAACATGGCAATGTTTTTTTTTCTTGTTTAGTACTTAAGTTTAAAATATTCAAAAACTTGTAAAAAATTAAAAATATTAAAAAATAATTTTAATTCTTCATCAATTGTGATCCACAATTAACAATGATACAGCAACACAAAAGAATATTAGTGTCAAAAAGATGGATTTTATTTTAGCAAAAAACTATACGTATTAGACATGTTGCAAAAGAAAATGCAGACCAATGATAGTAATAATAATAATAAAGTTTAAAAAATGTTTCAATCTACATTGTTTTCTATCAGTTATTTCTCTGGAGGTGGATAGCATTTTTCCTCATAAATCCTTCAGAATTGTGTTGGGTCATTCTATTGCTGAGAAAAGCTAAGTTATTCATAGTTGATCATCATACAATATTGATGTTAGAGTGTACAATGTTCTCTTGGTTCTGTTCATTTCACTTTGCATCAGTTCATGTATGTCTTTCCAGGTTTTTCTGAAACCATCCCCTGCATTTCTTATAGCACAATAGTATTCCATCCAAATCATATTCAACAATTTGTTCAGCCATTCCCCACTTAATGGGCATCTCCTGAATTTCCAATTCTTTGCCACCACAAAAAGAGCTATTATAAATACTTTTGTCTTTTTCCTTTTAAAAAAAAAATCTCTTTGGGATACAGACCCAGTAGTAGTGTTGCTGGGTCAAAAGGTATGCACAGTTTTATATAGTTCCAAATTGCTCTCCGGAATGGTTGACTCAGTTCACTGTGCATTAGTGTTCCAATTTTCCCACATCTCCAACATTTGTCATTTTCCATTTCTGACATTGACCAATCCGATAGGTGTGAAGTGATAGCTCAGAGTTGTTTTAGTATGTATTTCTCTAATCAACAGTCATTTAGAGCATTTTTATGTGACTGTTGATAGCTTTGATTTCTTCCGCCTGTTCATATTCTTTGACCATTTATCAATTGGGGAATGGCTCATATTCTTATAAATTTGACTCAATTCCCTATATATTTGAAAAATGAGGCCTTTATCAGAGAAACTTTCTATAAATAAATGTTTTCCCTCAATTTCCTGCTTTCCTTCTAAGCTTTGCTGCATTGGTTTTGTTTATACAATACTTTTTTTAAATTTAATGTAATCAAAATTATCCATTTTGCATTTTATAATGCTCTTTATCTCTTTTTTGGTCATAAATCCTTTTCTTATCCATATATCTGACAGGTAAACTATTCCATGCTATTCAAAGCATCATTTGCTTATGATATCACCCTTTATGTCTAAATCATGTACTAAGTTTGGCCTCATTGGAGGTGAAAAATGGTGTGATATGCCAGTCTATACCTAATTTTTGCCAGACCATTTTCCAGTTTTCCCGGAAATTCTTGCCAAATGGTGATATCTTGTCCTCAAATCTTGGATCTTTGCGTTTGTCAAACACTACATTAACATGGTCATTTACTACTGTGTATTGTATGCCTAACCTATTCTACTGATTCACTACTCAATTCCTTAGCCAGTACCAGCTTATTTTGACAATTACCACTTTGTAATACACTTTGGAATCTGACACTGCTAAGCTACCTTCCTTCACATTTTTCCCATTGATTTCCTTGATATTCTTGACCTTTACTTCCAAAGTTTTGTTATTTTATTGTTATTTTATTATTGTTTTTGTTATTGTTTTTCTAGCCCTATAATTTTTTTTTGGTAAGTTGATTGGCATGGCACTGAATAAGTAAATTATTTCAGGTAGAATTCCCATTTTAATATAATGACTCAGCCTACTCATGAGCAATTAATTATTTTCCCAATTGTTTGGATCTAACTTTATTTGTATGAGAAGCGTTTTGTAATTGTGTTCATATATTTCCTGGATTTGTTTTAGCAGGTAGACTCCCAAATATTTTGTATTGTCTGAGCTTACTTTATTCATTCATTCATTCATTCTTTCATTCATTTATTTTCAGTTTTCAACATTCACTTTTATAAGATTTTGAGTTCCAAATCCCCCCCCTTCTATCCCTCTTTCCTCCCTAAGACTGCATGCAATCTGATATAGGCTATACATGTACAATCATATTAAACATATTTCCACATTAGTCCTGTTGTGAAAGGAGAATCAGAACAAAAAGGGAAAAAGCATGAGAAAGAAAAAAGCAAAAAAAAATAATATGCTTTGATCTGCATTCAGACTCCATAGTTCTTTCTCTGGACGTGAATAGTATTTTTCATCATGAGTCTTTTGGAATTATTTTAGATTATTGTATTGCTGAGAAGAGCTAAGTTATTCACAGTTGTTCATCATACAATGATGCTGTTACTGTGTACAATGTTCTCTTAGTTCTCACTTCATTCAGCATCAGCTCATGTAAGTCTTTCCAGGTTTTTCTGAAATCCGCATGCTTATCTTTTTTTGTATAACAATAGTATTACATTACATTCATATACCACAACTTGCTCAGTCATTCCCCAATTGATGGGCATCCCCTCAATTTCCAATCCTTTGCCACCACAAAAAGAGCTGATGTAAATATTTTTGTACATAGGGTTCCTTTTCTCTTTTTATGATCTCTTTGGGATACTGACCTAGAAGTGATATTGCTGGATCAAAGGGTATGCACAGTTCTATAGCCCTTTGGGTATAGTTCCATATTGCTCCCCAGAATGGTTGGATCAGTTCATAACTCCACCAACAATGCATTAGTGTTTCAATTTTCCCACATCTCCAACATTTGTCATTTTCCTTTTTTGTGGTATTAGCCATTCCAATAGGTGTGATGAAGTACCTCAGAGTTAATTTTAATATACATTTCTCTAATAAATAGTGATTTAGAGCATTTTTTCTTATGACTATAGATATCTATAATTTCTTCATCTGAAAACCTGCAGTTACTTTAATGAAATTTCTCCTTCTATCTCTTCCTGCTAGACTTTGTTGGTAATATATAGAAATTCTAATGATCTATGTGGGTTTATTTTTTATCCTACAAATTTGCCGAAGTTGTTAATTATTTCACCTAGTTTTTTACTTGTTTCCCTAGAATTCTCTCAGTATACCATCATATCATCTGCAAAGAGTAATGGTTTTGTTTCTTATTTCCTGTTCAAATTCCTTCAGTTTCTCTTTTCTTATAGTTTTAGCCAGCATTTCTAGAACATTCTTGAGTATTAGTGGTGATAATGGTCATCCTTGCTTCACCACTGATCTTATTGGGAAAACTTCTAGTTTACTCCCATTATAGATACTACTTTCTGATGATTTTAGATATATATTACTTGTCATTTTAAGGAAAGTCTCATTTGTTCCTATGTTTTCTAATGTTTTTAATAGGAATGAGTGGGGTCAGAAGATTTCTGAACAAGTTCAGTACTATAATTTACTCATCCACCCTTCAACTGATGAGTATTTTCTAGTTTCTAAGTTTTTTTTTCCATACCACAAAAAAAGAGCTGAGATAAATGTCTTTGTAAATTGTGATGGAGTACTGTTGTGCTATGAGAAATAAGGAAAACCATGATTTCAAAAAGACATGGACTTAAGGGAGCTGAAGCAGAGTGAAAAGAGAAGAATTAGGAAAAATATTTATACTTGTAACATTAATGCGATAAAAATGAACAATTTTAAGACTTTCATAAATGGATGAAGAATGAAATGAGTAGAATTAGAGTAATTTAGACAATGACATTAACATTGTAAGAACAACTTTGAAAACTATAAGATCCATGCCTAATACATTAACCGTTATTAAAGATTCTAGGGGACTGATGATAACATATGTAGGTGATTGATTTAGTATGCAGAATGAGACAAATGCTTTTTTAAAAATAGCTAATGATTTTTTGTTTGATAATGCATATTATAAAGAATTAGGTTTTTTCCCCATTGGGTGAGGATGGGAGGGAGAAAAATAGGTTTTGAGTATATTTAAAAAATATAGATTTGTTTTTGTGGGGATGTTACAGATGTGGGATGCTAAATGCACTTTCAGATGAAGTCACTATTATTAGTTTTATGTAATTGTTTTATTTTGTTACACAGGATCTCTCAGAGAGAGAGAGAGAGTAATCTGTAAATGTTTATAGTGTAAAAATAAAACAACAATAAAACTTAAAGTAATACTAACATTTGTATAGCATTCACTATGTATTAGGCACTATGCTAAGCACTTTGCAATTACTATTTCATTTCATCTTCACAACAACCCTGGGAAGTAGGTGCTATTACTATTTTACAGATAAGGAAAGAGAGGCAAAGGTTAAATGACTAAAAGATAGTGGCATAGTTTGGGGGATGGGGGAAGAGGGAAGGGGAAGGTTGGAATCCTGAACAAGAATAGAAAAGAGATTGGTAGAAAAATATATACAGAAATTACGGAGCTATAGATGGAAAGGAAAACTAATGATAATAATTGCTCGCATTTATATAGCTCTTTATGGTTACAAAACCTGTTGTCTTCATTTTGTATATGAAATAAATGAACTCAGAGGTTAGCAACATTTGACTATACCAGGTTCTCTCCAATGCCATTTTAGTACATGCATTTTTTCTGATATTATTGCTATCATATTCTCCTAGGGTAGAGCAAAGTGGCCCTGATGTCCCCCTCTATCTCCTCCTGGACAGTTTGAAGTGACAGGATGCCTCAAGTTTTTATATGATCAAGTTAAGTCAATTTATTAAGTTCCTACTCTGTGACAGGCACTATGTTAACCATGAGGGTAGAAAGAAGGGCAAAAAATTACTTCTGCCCTAAAGGAGTTTACAATCTAATGGAGGAGACAACAGCAACAACTATATAAACAAGATTTGTACAAAACCAATTGAAAAACATCTCTGAGGAAAGGCCCTAGAAATAAGGGAGACTGGAAAAAAGCTTCCTACAGAAGGTGGGATTTTGGCTGAGACCTAAAAGATTAGTGTCTTATTTGAGCCAAATTTCAAAGATTCAAATTCCAGCAACCCCTCCGAATAGAGTCAAGGTCAGATGAGTAGTAGCTGCCAAGAAACTGTGTCTCCTTCCATGAACTCCTTATCTATTAGTATTCTTATCCTATTTACATCTTCCTAGAAAGTCTTGATCTCTTTTTTGCCTTCTTTGTTTCCTACCCTCTATTTATCTGTGAACATGCTCTATCCCTACCCTCACCCCACTCCTCAGTTAAAATTCAAGCTCCTTGAGAGCAGAAACTAATCCTTGTCTTTGTACCCCAAAACTGATCACAGTGCCTATAGCATAATAATTTCTTAATACTTTTATTTCATTGAGAAGCTGCCTAATTTGGAAGAACATTTGAGAACAATTCTTGCACTGTCATCTGCCTTCCTAATGAATGGCCATTGGAGTTATTTTTTTTTCTACATAGATGGCTGAGGTTGGTCATTTCCAACCATCTGAGACTTGGGCAATGGTTTGGATGTGTGGGGTGTGTCAGTCAACAAGAATTATGCTTCGTTACATGCAGGACAAGATCTAAGCTAAGAAACAAAGGCAAATGAAACAAACAAAAACCAGTGAATATAAGATGAGGGGAAAAATTGCTCCAAGGTTCAGAAAAGAAGTCTTCTGATTCCTAAACCCATTTGTATGTGAGCTTAGCACAGTGCCTTGCACATGGTAGGTGTTATATAAATGCTTATCCCCTTCCTTTCTCCCCATTGACTTTCTGCTCTTTGTTTAAACTAGGATTGCCCTAGAAGATGTAACCATTTTTGGATCATAGGACACATAGCTCATTTCCCATCTGGTTGCACAACTTTGAGACTACTCTGACTTTTTCACCATGCCCCTGGTCTCTCATCATTGAGAAAACTCATCATCCTGCAGGATTGAAGTAATCTTAGTACTTATACTTCATTACTACCCATGGCCCCACTGGAGGGTGGAGCCATGAGCTCCAAAGCCTTCATTTTAGGAGAGGGCTCAGGAGAGACATCTCATTGCCCACCTGGTTGTGCTATTCTGGGACTTCTCTGACTTCATCCTACCCTCAAGTCAGATAACTTCTCCCCCCTTTCAGTTTTCTTCCCTTTCCTCTCCCTCCATAGTAGTACTTAATAAATGCTTAATGACTATTGAAAGAGACTTTAGAGATCATCTCTACTCTAACTCCTTCATTTTATATATAAGGAAGCCAGAGCCCAGAAAAAATAAGGTCAGTTGCTCAAGGTCATACAGTTAGGCAGAAAAATATTTGTTTTTGCACTCAAGACTTTGGCCAATAAATTTACTTCTTTTTCTATAATACCATGGGCATTTGCCCACTGTTGACACCAGATGGGAACACAAATCCCGCAACTTTTAAGCTAAGGAGAATGGATGGGCAAAACCAAATATTTCACTCAGTTCCATCAGATCTTGCCATTTATGGAGACATCATCTTGATGAAATTCCACATGATTATCTGCACAATGTTAATCCAGTAAATTTGGTCAAAAGAGTAGTCAGATCAGTTTCTTGGTGTCATTGGGGTCAAATCATCTGGTTGACTTTCTGAGTGGGTTCTGGTGTGGTACAATATCAGCAACTATCATCTGAATTCTTTCCCTTCTGTTTTTTTCCCCTGTAAGCTTGTAAAACATTTGTCTTTCTAGAAAATGCAGTTCTTTGTTGTTTTATGTTGTTTTATGTTGTTTGTCATTCATTCTCAAAGAGGATCGATGCCATCAGGAAGATGATATCTTGACTTACAAATTAATTGGATTTAAGTGAGGGAGGGCTATGCAAAGTTACCAGCCTCACTTTCTCCCCTGGAACCATCTGGGTCCAGTGGCCAGATATAGATCAGGACAACTGGAGATGGCCCCTCAGAAAATGCAGTTCAGTGTTCCAAAGAGTTAAATGTCATTTGTTTCAGACTTCCTGGTTTTCACAGAATTATTATTAACAAGCCTCCAAAATAGGCAATCCATTAGATGGGAGAGATTTCTGATTCAGCATCCACAAGTCCAAAGCCAGTTGTAAAACTGACTTGCATTTTGAAGTCCCTATTCTCACCTTCACCCCCACAATCTATTCACCCGTTCTCTCATAGTGGCATGCCGTTAGTCCTAGGTATGCATATGGCTCATTCTCTCCACACATTTTATATATAGCATGAGAAATATGCAGGAGACTTCGGCACAATGGGAGTTGATCATATGGAATAAAACTCAGTAATTGTTCCAAACCAGTGCACAGGCAGAGGTAGCGCCTTCCTCCCAAGCATATCCACCCACATAAACTCTTGAGTCAAAGAGCTCCAGTGGGCTGAGGCTGCTGCTGGACTGGATTCATTGAGTTTCCTCTTGCTTAATGAGGAAGCCCTCAAAGATTGTCCATGCAGGGCAGTCAGACTCTGCTTTCTTTGAGCCCTATGCTCTCCTTTCTCTCCCTTACCTCTGCTCCCCAAAGAGGCCCAGGACTTAAACACAATGTTAGGCCTAGAAGGCTGCCTGGAGAATGACCTAGTCTGATCCCTCACTGTTCAGATAAGGAATATGCTCCAAAAAAGTGAAATTTTTTTTTTTCCCAGGGTCCTGTAGCTGGCTAGTGGCAGAGATAGAAAATGATTACTGATTTCCCTCTCCAGTGGGTGTTTTCTTTACCTCATCACACTATCAGCTTAAGACTTCAGAGATCTATTTCTAGCACATTAGGTTTTTACCCACAGTCACTGAGAAACTGGGAAAACTTCCGTCATCATTTTGGGCAAAATGTTCCAAAGGGGGTCAAGTTAGATCAAATCAACATGAGGTCAAGTGTGAGGCTGGTACTTACCACTTCCCATACTCATTTTGGGGTTATGTTAAAGACCTCATGGGGCTAGTCTGACAAATGACTTCCTTTTCTTACTGCTGGTAGAATGCCTTGTGATACATTCTTGAAAGAACACACCTCTATATACCCCAAATTCCTTCGCACGAGGGAGTATAGTCTGGTAGAAAGAGGACTGGAATCCACAAAGTCCTGAATTCAAACCCACCCCCCTCTGCACTAACACTTTGTGACCTTGGACAAATTACTTAAACTTCCTCAGCCTCAATTTCCTTATCAATGATATGGGTATAAATAAATACTTACTGTAAAGGATTATTGCAAAGATCAAATGAGATGATATATGTAAAAAAATACTCTGTAAAACTTAAAAGCTAAAAATAAATGTCAGCTATTTGGAATTGGGGTCTTTCTTAGGCATTCATTCACTGTAAAGGCAATCCTACAATGTCCAGCACACAGTCTTACCCCAAAGCCTACTAGCTTCATTCTTATCCCTCCCTATGTCTCTAATCACTTCTGCCTACCCACAGGACCCTTCCAAACCCTCTTAGCGGACAGAACACCAATCCTGTCCTTTTGCTCCCTGAAGTAATATCCTCTGCTACAATTATTGTATGAATGATTCTATAGTTGTTATGCTAGCATACCCGAAACCCTGTAACTAAGGGCTGGAGAGGGACCAAAACAAGAAAATTAACTTTCTAAAGAGAATCGCTTAAAATTACAGGTATTCCAAATCCTTCTCACTCCGCTAAGGGTCCCTGGCCCTGATTACAGACCATAGCAGAGTGATAAAAAACAGGATGGTGAGCATCCAGTAGAAATTATCCTTGTTCTTGTTCACTTGTTTCAGTCATGTCCAACTCTTCATGACTACGTTTGGGGTTTTCTTGGCAGATACTGAAGTGGTTCACCATTTCCTTCTCTAGCTCATTTTATATATGAGGAAACTGAGACAAACAGGGTTAAATGACTTGCCTAGGGTCACACAGCTAGTAAGTGTCTGAAATCAGATTTGACCTCATGAAGATGAGTTTTTGTGATTTCTAACCCAGTGCTTTATCCACCATATGCCCTCCTCCAGGAGGGCATATAGTAATAGGGGTAATATAGTCATTAGTACTTTCCACAGCCTTAACTGAATGATAAAAGATCTGATGTTAATAATGATAATAAGTAGCACTTATATGGTACTCTAAGGCTTGCAAACTAGTTTACATACATTCTTATTTGATCCTCACAAGAACCTTGTGAGATAGGTGCTATTATTATCCTTATTTTACAGAAGGAGAAACTGAGCCTGAGAGAGGGTCACATAGCTAGTAAGTATCTGAGGAAGGATTCTAACTTAGATCTTCCTATCCACTGCACCACCTGACTTATGAAGAGACAGAAATGAATCAAATACACATATTGCACAGAAACAGGTTTCTCCTTCTAGCTTACTGCTACATCTGGGCTATACCTGAAGAGCCCTGGTTACTGAATGTCTGCTGAACAGCCTCAGTTCCCCTGACAGGAAAAGTGAAAACATCCAGGATGTGATTGCTCCTGAACCTCTTCAATAGATGGCTCACTTGATACACTTAAGAAGATCAATGACACCCTTTAGTCTGCATAGAAGCCTTTACAATTTGCAAAGAATAAAACTGTTGCAGTTACCATTGACCAGCTTTAATGGATTGTAGAGGAGAAGCTCTACACTTGCTAACTGGTACAGTAAATCTTGGCTGAAGGCTGGCTCCAAAAGCACTTGTGAATGAGGTAAAAAACCATAAAAGTAGCTCTCAGATGAGGAGTCCAATCACTGATGATAGTCACATGACCTTATGGGAGGCTTTATATGGTGGCACCCAAGCAATGAGTCATTTGCTGTAGTTAGCTGTTTCCATCATTAGGCAAAATGCCAGGAGTTTGAGAGGTGGATAGAGAAGGAAGATCAGTGAAAGAAATACCTACCTAGGAAAGTGTCAAGGGAGAATAAGAAAATGACCCAAGATACTACTTCTCCATTTGACTATAAGCATCTCAAAAATAAGAGCTAAGCCTTCTTGGCCATCTATATATTTCAGACGTTGAAGACAGACTATAGAACTGAAAAGAAAATAGTTGTATGCCTGATTTTCTGAAAATATGCAGGAGCCTACTGATCATCATTCCTTGAGCCTACTTAAGGGCATAAGTAGATGGGTCAATATTAGTCCGTTTGGAGGTTGAAACATGACCTAGATGTGGCAAAAAAAAATGGATGATGGAGAACTGTTGCTTGGATTGAACTCTTTGGAGTTTATGAGTTGATGTGGAATAGGAGAAGTGAGTCAGTGGTTTTATATGAGGAGTACATTGTACAGCATGGATACAGTGTGGGATCTGGGAAAGTGATTGAAGAAAGAGAGAGACAGAGAGACAGAGACAGAGAGAGACAGAGAGACAGAGACAGGGAGAATCAATGAGTACCAGAGCAAGCAGAGCTACAGAATATCAGCCAAGCATTGGGTGCAGCTCTGGGAGAACTAAATATGTGGGTAATATGATGACCTGTGTTTTAGTGTCCCTCTATTCCCCTACCCCAACTATGCTAACACAGAAAACTAGTGTTTAGAGCATGTTAATCACATTTACTTTCATACTGTTTGTTGGGATGAAATATTTCTGCATTATTCTTAGGTGATTTGCGGAAGTGAGATTAGAATTTTTCTTTTAATGGATTTCACAAAGAGGCAAAATTAGCTTTGCTGCAAGGAGA
This sequence comes from Vombatus ursinus, assembly GCF_900497805.2. NCBI lineage: Eukaryota > Metazoa > Chordata > Mammalia > Diprotodontia > Vombatidae > Vombatus > Vombatus ursinus. The sequence goes on from NW_020954611.1 coordinate 4,966,947, forward strand.
AATTTCTAGACAAATCCTAACTATTGAAAATTCAGTACTTATTCTTTGTTTAGATTTGGGGATTGCTTCTAGGTAGGTAGATAACAAGCATTTATTAAGTGTTAGGCTCTGTGCTAAGCCCAAGGGATTCAAATAGAAACAAAAAGAGAAACAGTCCCTGCCCTCAAGGAACTCACATTCTAATTGTTGTTGTTGAGTCTTTTCAGTTGTGTCCAACTCTTGTGACCCTATTTGGGGTTTTCTTGGCAAAGATACTAAAGTGGTTTGCCCTTTCCTTCTCTGGCACGTTTTGCACATGAGGAACTGAGGCAAACAGGGTTAAGTGACTTGTCCAGGGTCACACAGATAGTAAGTGTCCGAGGCTGGATTTGAACTCCTGACTCCAGGGCCAACATGCTATCTACTATGCCACCTCGCTGACCTACATTCTAATAGGGGAAGACAACACACAAAAGGGATCTGAAAAGTAGGCAGTGACTTATCAAAAAGTGTATGTGCCTTCTCTCTTACTACCGTATATTTGCTTAAGAAAAGTTTTGGAGCGTTGTCCAAGCCTTCAGATTCACCATGTTGTATAGACCCAGAAGGCAACAAAATGGCTATTTATTCTAGCCTCCCCATTTCAGATGAGGAAACTGAGGCCCAGAGATGTTAAATGACTCATCCAAGGTCATAGATAGTAATGACTAAGGCAAGTTTTAAACAGAAGTCTTCTGATTTCAAAGTCACTAAACTTCCTAGTCAAGTGCTACCTGTTTTGACAAGCCTTCCCAGATCCTCAAACAGATGTGATTTCTCTGTCTTCCTAAATATTTCGTTTGTACCTCTCCTATGGTGTTATGCATAGTCTGTCTTGCATTTTTTTTCCTCAATAGATTTTCTGTTTAACATTGCCTAAGATTCCCTCTATATCCCTAATCCTTCTCTTCCCAGAGAGCCATCTCTTCTAACATAATTTTTAAAGAGAATTAAAAATTAGTAATAATCAATAAATACTTTGACAAAAACTGTTACATGCAATGTTGCATTCTCATGAACCAAGACCCCACGTCCCCCATCCACTTCCGCAAAGGAGCATGGTTAAATCAAGTCAACAAACATTTATTAAGTGCTTGATTTATATCAGGCACTGTGCTAAGTGTTTGTGATACAAAGAAAGGCAAAAAAAAAATAGCCTCTGCTCTCAAAGAGTTCACAATCTAATTGGGGAGATAACATGTTAACAACTATCTGGAAGCAGAATGTATGCAAGACAAATCAGCAATAATTTCAAAGATAAGGCACTAGAATTAAAGGAAGTCAGTAAAGACTTCTTGCTAAAGGTGGGACTTTTCATATTTCTTTGAGGCAGAGATTGTTCTTTCTAGGTCTACAACATCTATTTTCAACTTTTGTGGTTGTTCTAGTTACATTGTTATAGTCCTTGTATATATTGTTTTCCTGGCCTCAGTTTATATCAGTTCATGTAAGTCTTTCTGTGGTCCTTGTATTAATATTTGTAGTTTGTTACAGCACCATAATATTCCATTAGATTTATGTACTAACATTTGTTTAGCTATTCCTCCAATAGATTGACATCTACTTTGTTTACAATTCTCTGCAACGAAAAGGGCTGCTAAAATGTTTTGGTTTTTTTTGTGAAGAATATTTTTTCTGTCAAATCTTTTGACTATTAGGAAATGTCTTTTGTATGTGGAACATGGTGTCAGATATTGGTCTAAGCCTACTTTCTGTCCTGTTACTTCCCATTCTTCCTAGAAGTTCTTATCAAGTAGGGAATTTTTTCTTAAGTGATTTATGGTCTTAGGTTTATTGAACACTGGGTTATTGAGCTCATTATTTATTGAGTCTAGGAAGGGATGACATTAATGAGGGAATCACTCATTCAGCAAATATTTACTCACTACCTTCTAGGCACAAGGTCTTGTGCTAATAAGCACAATAGGGAATACATACATGTATAGGAGAGTGTCTGCTTTTGAAAAGCATGTAGTCTGAAAAGAAAGATGACAAAAACATCAAATATGTAAATACAATATTGGGATTTTATGCATGTATTCCATTGTATTTTACATTATAGTTATTTGTGTCTGTACCCTATCTTCCCTGATACATTGAGTCTGTTGCACTGAACTATTTTTTTCTATTTTTAACCAGTACCTAATTGTTTTAATGATTTTTTGCTTTGTAATATAGTGTGAAGCTTGAAAGTGATTGTCTCCCTTCATTCCTATTGTTTTTCATTATTTCCTTTGATATTCTATCTTCCAAATTATTTTTCTTGTTGTTGAGTTTTGTAAAATATTTTGTTGGTAGTTTGGTATAACATTAGACAGGTAAATTAGCTTTGGTGGTATTACTCTTTTTCATTATATTGGACAGGCCAAACATGAGCATTGAATATTCCTCCAGCTATTTAAATTGTTCTTCATTTCTTTATGGGGTATTTTGTAATTTAATCTATACAAATGCTTTGGTAGATTAATCCACAAATACTTCATGCATTTTGTAGTTACTTGAAATGAGATTTCCAAATTTTGTTATGATTATATAGAAATGCTACTGATTTTTTGGTTTGGTTTTGTAGCCTGTAACATTGCTGAAACCATTGTCTCAGTTAGTTTCTTTGCTTATTCCATAGGATTTTAAAAATAAGCTATTATGTAATCAGTAATTAGGGACAGTTTTATGACATCTTTGATTATCTTCGTACTCAATTCCTTTCTCTTGTCTTTTTGCTATTGTAGCCTTTCTAGAATTAATTAAAATAACAAGAAAATTAGGCATCCTTGCTTTACACCTATATTTATTGGAAAGCTTCTAGTATATCCTCATTGCAAATGATGCTCACTTGTGGTTTTAGGTAGATACTTTTGATCTATCCTCACCATTGTTATTGTTATAATTATTGTTGTCATTATTTTCCTAATGCTGAAGCCTTGTTACATCCCCAATATAAATTCAATTTGGTCATAATGAATGATTTCTTAGATTGTCTTGTATTTTTCACTTCAATTCAATGTACATGTATTCAACACCTATTATATACAGACTACAGTTCTACACACTGTAGAATATGCAAAGAATAAGCACCACAAGTGCTTATTTCTGAAACATAGCAGGGAAGATGAGACACAGACACAAGTAACTATAAAATAGAATGGAATAAAGGGATAAAAGGCCCAATTTGTATTGGCATTATTGATGTTTTTGTCCTCTCTTCCTTTGAGATTAAATGCTCCTTGAGGACAATGTGTCTTTTAAATGTTTGTATCCCCCACTATGCTTAGTGTAGGATCTTGTACCTAGCAGGTGCTCAGTAAATGTTTGTAGAAAGAATGATTCTTTCATTTGTGTCATCTTTTCCTAGATCCCATTTTTCATTTCCAGTAAAAAAAAATACAATACATTTTGGTAGCCTTATAAATTAGGATAATTTCTTCCTTATTAACATGCCTTCTTTTTCCCCCACTTCATTTTGGCTGAACATTTTAATGAGAGCACCCCAGCACTGTTCTCCAGTTGAATTGGTGACAGTTTGACAAGGAGGCTCTTCATGGTGTAAAAAAAGAAATCCCCAAATGAAAATGCATTCTGGGGTCAGGAAATGTCAAGTTTAGCAGTGAATACTAAGTTGCCTAGTTTTAATAAGGCACATCCTGGAGTCCAGAGCTTGGAACAGAAATGGCAATGATGAAATAGTAATGTTAACCTAGTGGTCAGATAGGATCCTCATTACTTTGCACTTATTTATAATTGGCATCTAATACAATGCAGTCTGCTCATCATGGAGCCTACTATGTTAGTGTTAGCCTTTCTCTCCAAATTGACAGAATGGAGCCCCTATAAGTGACTGGGGTCTGGGAAAGGTCTGATGTGGCTACCAGAGGAAGGACTGACCTAAAGGCTAACAGTGTGGTACCAGCTTTTTACTGTTTATTACTAATGGGGAATAGGCTTTGACCCACAGAATTGCCAGAGCTTTATGGTATTAAATAATAACTGGGTTTTAAGGTGTTATAATTTTGTAAACAAAAAGGGGACACATAGGAGTGAAGGCTGCTTTATATTTGCATTTTGTTTAATGGGTTGCCATGACTAAAGAATTCATCACCTTGTATCAAAATACTGATAATGAGCTTCTGCATAATTGGCTAGGCTGGTCTTCATTTCATGTTGTCTGATGCTAGGGCTGTACTCAAAGCCTTTCATTAAATTGTGAGCTCCTTGTGAGCAGGAAATGTTTTTGCTTTTCTTTGTGTCCTCAATGCTTAGCATAGTTCCTAGTACATAGTAGATGCTTAATACATGCACACTGACCTGACTTTCCAGCAAGGTGGCATAACCTTTGAGAGTCAAGGGTCACTTCAATTTCATAATGAGGCATCAATGTAAGACTTTTGTGACTTCACTGGACAAAGGGATTTACTGAAAGATTATTTTCTATTCCAATCTTTGCAATGAATCATGTAACACACAATTCAGTTTTTTTTAATGGATTTATTTACAACTCCTCAGAAACACATTTGTCATATAATTCAAGACACATATATCAGGACAAAACACTGTTCAGTGCTTGAATGTGATAGATGATTCAATGTTTAAAGCAGGGATCTTTCCAGTCAGTGGGTAATAAGATGGCAATTTCTAGGTTCTATCAGTTTCCCAAAGTACTGAGTAAAGCATACCATATGTCAAAAGAAAATTAGCTCTGGTTCCAAGAGGTTATGAGAACAAAGAAGGGACCAGAAATAAAGTTACAGTTACACATATTCTGTGTTTGTTCCAAAATTGTGCAACTCTTTGGGTCCTGCGATTTCTATGAATCTTTGAGGTTGCAGTGCTTGGCTGTTAAAGCCAAGTTACATGCATTTATTAAGTGCCTACTATGTGTTGGGCACTGCACTAAGCTCTTGGAGTACAAAGAAAGGCAAAAACCAGTTCCTGCTGTCAAGGAACTCATTGTCTAAGAGGTTGCTGACATGAAAACAACACTCACAAATAAGATAGCTACAGGATAAGTGGGAGGTAGTCAACCAAGGGAGGGCACTAACATTAAGAAAGTATGAAGAAAGGCATCCTGTAGCAGGTGGGCTTTTAGATCTGTGATCTAAACAAAGTCAGGGAAGCCAGGAAATGGAGAGCACTCCAAGTAATGAGTGAGCACTCCGAGGCACTGAAAAATGAAAACGCAGTCAGGAGATGGAGTGCCATGTACCCACTTCTCTAGATATTGTGTTAATGAGTAGACATAGCATCTTTTGATAATACTCTCCAATAAGAGTTGACTTAGACTGGAGCAAGGTTTGGGATTCATCAGTGATATCTATTCCTCCTCAGAAATTGATCAGCTCTATCTAGTTCCCTAGAGTTCTTCTCTGTTGACCACAAATAAAAACATAGGTCCATTTCCCATAGAGTCCATACTCTGCTAGGACTCACAGGTAGGAACTAGCTTTATGGATCCAGACCTGAGTCGGTAGGTTTCAAGGAAGACATATCAACTCACATAATTAAATAAGAGAAGGTAGAATCCCAACATTACCAGTGAGAAATTTCCCCAGGTCCTATGTTCTTGTGTGAGTTCTAAATGGGGAGCACAGAAATTCTATTAAACAATTATTTTCCTCATTAAAGCATCAGGAATGCGACTTTAGTGTCAAAGCATACTTGCCTTTTCTTATAGGTCTTAGAGGTCACTGCTCTTATTCAGAAAGAGGCTGTCAGCTGAGGAAAATCAATCTTACTTCCATGTCTATAGCTGTCATTTCCCCTTGTCCAGTGCCTGTACATTTATACTCTTCCCTGTCTGGATGCTTTGGGTAATTATTAGCTAGGTGAACTTTGGCAAGTAACATAACTTTTCTCACCTCAATTTCCTTATCTCCAGGCTGAGGAAGTTGGACGAGATCAACCAGAACCATATTCCTTCCATTTCTGAGCATTATGACAGTCCTCTCCCTTATATGTCCTTGTAGGTGGGCATGATTTTTTTTACTTTAGAACCATCTGTGCTGGTGTGTATGAGGGAAAAGATAATAAGAGGAGGGCAGCTGTCAGCCGTACATTGTTGATAGATGTAGAGCATGAGGAACTTCATTTGAATACCCTCTCCTGAGAAGTAAATAACAATGAGAGACCATTCAAGCCAGCAGATAGCACATCTGGTTAAAAGGAAGCAATGGCTTGAATTATATCTTTCTTTCTACCCTCCCTCTGTATATCGTAATCCTTTGCCATCATCAGGAACTTTCCTGTGATCTTGAAAAAAAAAAGCATTATCACAACTCCTTCTTCCCTTGTGTATAACAATCAACCCTCCAGATGTGTTTCTTCCCTGAATGTGACAAATTTATTTCAGTGCTGAAAGAAAAGTAATTTTTTTCCATATAGAAACAGTTGAGTTACTCACAATATGCCTTGCTCTTCACAACAAACTCCAAGTGTGTTAATACACCTGTCTTCCTGTGATACCCATGGAATAATGAGATACCTGAACTTAGAAGAAAGGTCATAGGAAAGAGAAAACATCCTCTGGCCAGTGACCTTGTGTGCATTATGTTATCTTTTCCTGTCTCGTAAGCAGCTCTACCATTGACTAAAGTCAATTGCTTGGCTGACCATGTTAAAGCATTGCAAACTCACTTTTCCCCTGGTTGGAAATATTTTTGTTGACTAGGTTTTGCATAGGTACATGGTTCATAGCTCTCTTGTACATTGGCCTTGTTCTGCTTGATATAAAAGTATATGTATACATGTCCTAAGCATTCAACTGTATTGCTAACTATTATTTGCCTTCCACGAGGGCAGGGGCTATGTCATTTATTCATTTTTATCTATCTTTGTAAGTACCTTTTCCAAACACAGTGAACTTATTTGTCAAGTGATGTGATTTTTCTAGCTCCTCTCAACAAAAAAATTATAGCATGAAATAATAATGAGACCAAGAAAGATTATATTATGACCCTTCTTTTTTCCTGGTAAAGATAAGCTGAGAACACATGATCTAGCATAATGTTGAAAGAGTAGTGGATTATGAGTTGAGAACCTGGGTTTAGGTTCAGTATCTATCACTCTATACTATGCTCTAGGAGTATCACTGGCATTTATGTCAAGGGTTGATTGGAAAGAAAGAAAACTTGAGTCAAGTAGACCAAGTAGGAAACTGTTGCCATAGTTTAGATAAGAGATACCTAGGGTCATTATGGTGGTTGACTATGTGAACAGAGAGACAGGAATGACAGGTGTGAGAGATGTTTTGGAGACAGAAGCAATAACTGAGTGATTGGACACCAGTGCTGCTGATGTTAAATGTAAAGGTCATAAGACTATAGATTCAGAGCTAGAAGAGACCAAAGCATCAAGTCAAAAAACTTTTATTGAACACTTACTCTATGCTGAGTAATAAGCTCTGAGAATAGAAATATAAGCAGAAAGAGAGGTCCTGCCTTCAAGCAGCTTATTTTATAATGGAGAAAGATAACACATGAAAGGAAGTTAACAGGGGTTAGAGGTACTCTATTGGAGTGTGGCAGAAGAAGTCCAGAGAACCAAATGTGCAGCCTGGGCTAGACTGATGACATGGCTGACCTGAGCATCTTCCTTAAAAGGAAGATTCCAGGAGGAAACAGCCAATCAGAGAAAGAGGTCTGAGGGTAGAAGCTATTTCTAATGTGGGAATTCTAGGAGCAATGAACTTTGAAGGTGCAGAGACTTTTGTGGCATCATAAAGAAACCTTGAGGGTCAGGAGTATAGCCTGGAGAGAAATGTAGAGGTCATCCAGTCCAATTCCCTTATTTTATAAATGAGAAAACTGAGGTTCAAAAAGCCTAAGTGACTCCCACAAAACCACAAAGGTAGAAGATGACTGAATCATGGTTCAAACCCAGGTCTCCTGACTCTAAATGCAGTGACCTTTCTATTGTCTGTGTCATATTGCTCCGAAGAAGATAAGGAAAAAAAAGTGTAGCTACCAACCTTGCAACAAACCTGTGGAGTAATGTCTTATTTGTTTGCAAATGGAAGGCTGGTGCCAACTTGTCTTTTTATCACTTGACTCATTTTTATAGGAATTGGATTCCTAAAAATCTCTGGTTAATTGGGAATTTAAATCAATTAGATTTCAAGTAATTAAGGCTAAAATTTGTAAATTTGCTCTCAAAGTCTAAAAATTCTCTGGGCATAGCAATACATACAAATGATGATCAAGTGCCTGATAAATGACTTTCATGAGTAGGTAATACAGTGATTATTACCAGGTCCACTGGGGCTTTCTGCCTGACATCACTTCTTGGGGAATAGAATGGTGGAGTAGGACCACTGCTAGATTTAGAGTCAAGAAAACTGGGTTCTAATCCTACCTCCTATACTTAGTAGTTGTGTGACAGTGGGTAAATTTCTTCACCTCCATGAGCCTCAGTTAGTAGAATGAGGAAGTTGGTCTGAATGACCTCCAAGGTCCTATCAAGCTCTAAATTTATCCTACGTAACCATTTCCAAGTCTGTTTCCTCAACTCAAAAAATGAAGATTTTATCTACCACAAAGAGTACTGTGAAAAGGTAATATATAGATAAATGGTACATTGGAAAGAACAATGGCTTTTGAGTTAGAGGACCTGAGTTCAAATCTTGTCTTTGGTATTCACTACCTGTGTGACTGTGGACAAGTCACTGAGTGCTGTGCAGATGTCATTGGTCCTCTTTGAGAATAAAGGATGAGCCACACCAAGAAAAACTACATGAAGTGGTGTAAAGAGCATTGGACTTAGAGTTGGGAAGACCTGAGATTGAATCCTGCCTCAGAAGCTTAATAGTTACATGATTCTGGGCAAGTCTGTTAACTTCTCTCATCCTCATTTTTCTCATCTCTAAAATGAAGATAATAATAGCACCTTTTATTTTATTTGGTAACATGTCAAGCATTTTGCAAACCTTAAAGCAATATATAAATGCTAGTTATCATTATCCCCATCATCATTACATTAGATCAAAAGTCCACTTATTTTCAAAGGAGCTTTTCCAAAATGATAAATTTAGAACCAGGTTTTGGTCCTTTGGATTCTAATGGTGCTGTGAAAATGGTAATTTGCTAAAAGTCTCCTATGGATGTGAAAACATTGAAGTACTAACACACACTCATACATACACACACACACACACACACACATACACACACACTATCACCACCATGTGGTAATGGTAATTGAGGTAATAGGACCTCAAACAAAAACTCAAATTACACCCTGCTTTGTTGCTTCTCTTTCTCCAAAGGAAATTCTCCTCTCTCAGAGTTCCCTGTTCGAACCATAGTGAGGGATACAAGAGTAAGAATGTTATTGGTGGAATTCAGAGGAATAGAAGTCTGCTAGACTTGGAGTCAAGATGACTGAGTTCAAATTCTGCCTCAGCTATTTACTAGCTGTGTGACCCTGCCCAAGTTATCTAAACTTTAACAGCTTCAGTTAAATGAAGAGAGCTAATAGGACCTACCCCACAGTATTACTGTGAGAATGAAATGAGATAAAATATGTAAAGTGCTTTGAAAACCTTAAAGCACTTCATAAATGCTAGCTGTTATTATTATTAATGGCCTATAGTTTTAATTTTTTCAACTGTAAAATTAGGATGTCACTTTAGATGGCCTCTAATTTTACTTGTAGCTCTGTATCTTTGATTCCATTAAATTGAATTCCTTTGGCTATAAGCAATATCTGTTTAAATTAAAATCACCATTGGTTTGAAGGTAGGAGGCAGGGAAAGAAGTGGGGTATTATTCAATCAGCAAACATTCATTGAGTATTACAGAATTCCATCAGATAGATCCCCAGGTTTAAACCTAGAACCCTGAAATGTCTAAAAATCTGAGTACCCAGGGATCCTTGGAATGCCTTTAGCACTGATCTGAAGATTCCAGGAAAAGAAAAATAATAGCTATCTATTTCCATCCACCGAGCCTAGAGCCTCACTACAGCTAAATGGCATTTAGTTCACCTAATCAACAGAGACAGCACATCCAGAGCCCCAAATAATATTACTGGGCCAGGGGTGTATGGAGGGCAGGGAAATGCAGTACCAGAGCTGTACTTCTATCTCCACTGTATATATACTTAGCTTATGCCTGCAATGTACCTAACTCTGTTATGTATGAGTTGTTAAATGCTGGTACTAGATCTCAGAGGAGGCTTTGAAAAAGAGAAGTTCATATCCCTCTGAAATGGTTTACAGGAGGTTTAAGCAACTCCTGCCCAAAGACCAAGGTATGAAGAAGAAGCTTCTATATATTTCACCAAGTCTTATCCAGGAATTGTGAATTCATCCTCCATCTTTTCTGAAGCCTGGATGGTCCTCAAAAGGTCCTTCTATGATGTCTCATTTTTGTTCCATGGAGGTGACCTAGTATTCTGGGTTGGTGAGACATAGGCTTTGGTAGGTCCTACCAAACTGGAAAAGCTTTTACATATACAGTCTCCATGATTTCACCTGAGAACCAATCTAGCTAATTCAATTTTGAGAACTTCATCCCCAGGTTGGCTGCAGGGTAATGAATGTTTTGGCTTCAGCTCTTCCCCAATGGCCTAGTGGATAGAGTTCTGGGCTTGGAGACAGAGCACTGGGCTCTGACACTAGCTGTGTGATCAAAGGCAAGTCCCCTTAATTCATTTTAACAAGCAGTTATTGAACATTAGCTATATGCTAGATACGGGTATACAAAGACAAAAATGAACTAATCTTGGCTATTCTATTCATGTAGGGGGACAACATATATACAAGAAAAAAATGCAAAATATATGCAAAATAGTGACAAAGTGATTTCAGTAGGGAGCACTAACAACTAAGGGGAGAAGGAAAGGACTTGCCCAGGAGGTGGTGCTTGAGCCATTGAAGGGGACAAAATTCCAAAAGGTAGAGAAAAGAAAGAAGAGCATTCCAGACATGGAAGAAAACCTGTCCAAAGGCATGGGGATAGGAGAGGGAAATGCCACATATAAAAAATACCAAGTACTCCAATTTGACTGGAATTTGGATTCTTGATAGGAAATAATTAGCCTAAAAAGACAGGTTGAAGCTAGGTTGTCAAAGGTTCTATTGTCAAACATAGTAGTTTGCCAATTTATCCGCAAGGTGATGGGGAGCCACGGACATTTCTCGAATAGGGGAGTGATGCATTTAGGACTGTGCTTTAGAAATATCAATTTGGCAGCTACTACAGTTTTCCACGTCAGAGGAGATGAGGACCTGAACTAGGCTGGTGGCTGTGTGGGTGGAGAGATGGGCTGGGATGCAAGAGATGTTGTGGAGGGAGAAATAACAGTACTTAACAATTGACTGGATATGGGAGCGAGAGTGATGAATTTGAACATCTCAGCTCAATTTCTTTAGTTTTAAAATAGAAATAATACCTGTAGCCCCTCCCTCACAAAGGTGAGACGAAAGAGATCAAGTACTGTGCAAACTTTAAAGTACTAAATGGAAGCCACTATTATCTTTATTACCATTATTACTAAAGATAACTAACAATACAGAGTTACATGTGCTAAGTGTGTGCTACAGTTAAGAGTGCTCCAGATACGCAGAGAAGGAAGAAATGGTGCACATTACTAGGTCTCAGGAGACCCTGGAAAGAATGAAAACCTAATCTCCTGACCACGAGAGCTGCATGTGTGTCATATATGGACATAACCACATGAAAAACATCCAGGTTTTTTTTAGAGGGAAATTATTACGTGTGACACAGCAGAAGCAAGAAGACTGTGGTTCTAAGTACTGACTTGATTTTGGTCATAAAAATCCAAAAGAGCTGACCCTTTATAATTCAATTTCATCAAGGGCAAAGGCCATAATATAGGAGAAAGAGAATGAGATTTGGAGTCAGAGAGCCTAGGTCTGAATCCCACCTGGCTCTGCAGTTTTCCTTGATCTTGGGATGGTCACTAAACCTGTAGACATAGTTTTCTCAGGTAAAATGAAGGGATTGGCCAACATGACCCCTAACGTCCCTTCCGGCTCTATGATGATGCTTCAGACATTGAGGCCAGAGATGTGTGATCCAGTATGGTAAACCCAGTCTTTCAAGTCAACAAAGGCTGTTAGGGTACATGAAGCCAACAAGGGCCATGATCTTCATGTGTGGAAGCTTTCTTTTTCCAGACATAAAGGAAGAAGTTCATTCTGCTAGAGGGGTTCTAGTAACTGAATCAATCTTTCCCTAAAGCTGTCTCTTTTGAGAACATCCCAAAGTGAGTAGTCATCCCCATTGTTGCTTATCTGTAGGTAGGTGGCTAAGATCACTGATGCCATTTGTTTCTGCTACAATCATCACTAGGACACCTATGTTGATCTTCAACCCTGTGATACTGCACAATCATTTCCTTTTCTTTCTGTGGAGAGACGAGCATTGAAGAGCACAGGGCACATTATATAATCCACAGAGCTTTCACACAATAGATAGAAATGAGCTCCATAACCATATGAACAAGAAATCTGTGTGTTTGATGCTGAACGGAAAATAGATCAACTTGCTCATTAACCCTAGCTGCTGTGTGCTGTGGTGGGGGGGAATGAGGGGTGGAGGTGGGGCATTTCACAATTGCCCTCCCAGGAGATATGTTTTAGAATTGTATTCTTGCCCAGAGTCTAGGCAATCATTAAGATTTCAGATCAAAAGCATTTTACACGTGCAGAATTACATAGCCCCACCCCCAACACACATATATGCCCAACTCCCCTCCTTTTGATCTAAGTTTCCAAAAAGCAGGATTATTTGAGTTCATCTGAGTAGTGGGTAGCCTGAGTATTGCTTCGTAGAGGATGAATGGCCAGATTTTTTTTTTTGCCAGTGAGGATAAGGAGTCTCTGGAATCCTGCCCTCTCTAAGTAACTCATCCACTAAGGGACCTGAGGTTTTGCTCTCCCCAGCTCAGCTCAGCAAGAGAAGGAAGAGCCTTGGCAGAAATTGTCAGCGAGTGTGCAACAGCTGTGGGGAAAGTCTGATGGCTGGGGTGAGTGGGAACTAAGACTGAGACAGCCCACCCTAGAGGGTGCATGAGCTTGCTAAATCATTTCATTCAGCCCTTTCCATTGCTTTTGAGGACACCCTCCTTACTGAGAGTTTTCTTTGGTACTAGGTGGAAGGGGGGAGCGGGAGGGGGAGAGAGAAGGCAGCCAATCACTCTGCACTGAGCTGCTAATGTCTGTGTGTTGGGGGGGTTGTTGCCTGCCTGATCAGTTGTCTTAAGAAGCCAGATAAGAAAAAAGAAAAAAAAAGCATAGAGAGGGAAGAGAGAGAGAGAGAGAGAGAGACAGAGAGAGACAGAGAGACAGAGAGACAGAGAGACAGAGAGAGAGAGAGAGAATGAGATGAGGAGAGGGGAAGAAAAGGAGTGGGGGAAGAGCGGAAGAAGAGTGAGGAGACCTGCGCGCCGGCTGATAAAGGATCTCAGGAGAGCTCCTTCTCAGAATACCTGCGTTCTCTGGACCCACCCGGTCCAGGGCTGCACTGTACAGTGTTGCTCACAGGCAGGACTGCCCTGTTCCTGGCTCCTCTCGCCTAGCGGAAGGCTAACTGACCCCAAAGCTCCGGGGCAACTTCTGTGAACAGTATTTGAGGTGGAGAGAAGAACAGGGGCAGTATCCAAAATTGCTGCTCTGTCCGAGGAGAGGAAAGGGACGGGGGAAGATGGTTCTGGCCAAGGCAGCGACTACTAGAAGAGGAAAGGGAAGCCAGGCAGAAGAAGTGCTGCTGGGGGTGAGGAGATGAGCTCTCCTCGCACTATGCTCCTCGGACATCCGGAAGGTGTGCCTTTTGCCCACAGGTCCCTCCTCTGAAGGGCCACACCATGAACTCTTGGGACGTGAGCTTGGCTTGCCTGCTGGTGGGAATGATTGCTGTTTCGCTGCTGTCCAACGTGGTGGTGCTGATCTGTTTCCTCTACAGCCCTGACATCCGCAAGCAAGTGCCAGGGCTCTTCATCCTTAACTTGACCTGCTGCAACTTGTTGATGACCGTGGTCAATATGCCCTTGACCTTGGCCGGGATGCTTAATAAACAGCAGCCAGGAGGAGACAGACTCTGTCACATCGTGGGCTTCCTAGAAACCTTCCTGACCACTAACTCCATGCTGAGCATGGCCGCCCTCAGCATAGACCGCTGGGTCGCCGTGGTCTTCCCTCTGAGCTACCACTCCAAGATGCGCTACAAGGACGCTGCCCTCATAGTGGGCTACACGTGGCTGCACTCCATCTCCTTCCCCATTGCCGCTCTCTCCTTGTCCTGGCTGGGCTTCCATCACCTCTATGCCTCCTGCACCCTGTACAGTAAGAGGCATGAGGAGCGGGTTCCTTTTAGTGTTTTCACTGGGGTTTTCCACGCCCTCAGCTTCCTCCTCTCCTTTGTCGTGCTGTGTTTCACGTACCTCAAGGTGCTCAAGGTGGCCCGATTCCATTGTAAGCGCATTGATGTGATCACCATGCAGACCCTGGTATTGCTCGTGGACATACACCCCAGGTAAGGGGAGGGAGTGGATCTGGGGAAGAGGTATGCAGAAAGATAGGGGAAAGTTTGAGAGTAGAGCTCTACTGTTTCCAACAAAAGAGAGCTATGGAGATACAAGCAAAGGCGGAGAGGGTTCCTAGAGGAGATTCATATCTCTCTTACTGACTCTCTGCTCTTGCCCTTATCTCCTCCTCTCTCCACCATGGGAAGAGAGATTTCATCTTATTTCTGCTTCTCTGGAATGCCCTGGTAGACTCTGGAAGAGTTCTGCATTAATATCTTAACACCCTTCTTATAAATGCACCATGGTGACATTTATAATTTGACTTTCTAACTTTATGCATCCTATTGTCTTATGATATTCCCAAAGAAGAGATGGCTGTCTTGAGTCTACAGCATATGTTTAAGTCTTGTGTTGTTGTGACCTGAATTATTCCACTGCTTCTTGAGATAAAGTATAGGGGACAACAGCTCATGCTCACATGATTAAATTCACTTTTATACCAGATGTAACATCTTGGGGAGAATGTTGATTAAGGTGTTCCTGGTTCACCTTAGGTTTTGTTGTAACAAGAAAGAAGATAGAAAAGTGATAAATTCAATGCCTCACCAAAGGTTTTATTTCAGTTTCTTAATGAATCCATAGAGAGAGCATCTTAGATTTTTGTCATCTAGGACCCATGTTAAGGGGGTGCTGGCTTCATAACTGTGTGAATACTGACGTAGGCAATGTTTGTGAGCTCTAACAGGAGTAGCCCACACAGTTAAAGCTGATGGGACTGATGGTGTCACTTCCTGTGAGAACAGGTGGTGCTGACAATCCTTGAGAGTTTGGCTGTGGGTTAGTGATATATGCAAATTAGCAAGTCTCTTACGCTTAAGGAGCCTGGAGCTACTTTCTGAAATGGGAAAGAGTTATCAAATTCATAAATCAGGGTCAAGTTTCCTGCTAGGATCAACTAAAATAGATGTTCAAGTTGGAATAGTTTCTATTTATTAGCTATTACTGCACGTTAACAAGAGCTGCATTTGAATTTCAAAGTAGGAAAGACAAACATGGTCTGGCAGAAAGAACTCTTGCACTTGTAGTCAGGGAATCTGGGTTTGGATCCCTGCTCTTCTACATTCAGCTCGTAAATCCTGGACTGGTCACTTCATCTCTGGTGCATTGCTTCTTTATATACGTAAAACCAGAGTTAAATTAGATGACCTCTAATGACCTTTTTTTGTTCCAAATCCTATGATTTGCACATGATGGTGTTTCCTAGCTGGGAGTCCAGACCAGTCGGTATTTTTCACCAAACAGGAGCTCTCTGGAAATTTCACTGCCTGCATTTGGCTAAGAGAGGATTATCCTGCAAATGTAAAGAGGATCCTAACGGGTTTGGGGGATGTTATTGCCCTGCTATGGACATTAATAATGATAGCAATAGTAATAACTTATCTGACATGTTTGTATATGTTTACTTACTTTCCTCAGAAATACTTTGTGATGTACCTAAAGGGTTATTTTTCCCCATACTACAGAGGAGGGAACTAAAACTTACCTCAGAGACATTTATACACATAAATACAAGTGGGTATTGATGTATCTAGGTTTTGATGTATTTTAATATAATATTTCTTCATTAGCAATGGCCATAGAATTACTGAATTTTCTTCTGTTTTTTTTTGTGTGTGTACAAGTATCCATAATTTCAAACAGATATGCCAAGATTGTAACAGCTAACACTTAGTAAACTCTCATACACATACTAGGTACTATTAAATAAATGCTTTTTGGATTGAATTAATGTGGCATTGTTGAAAGAGCACTGATTCTGGAATCACAGGAAAAATAAAGATCATATAGCTAGAACTAGAAGTTGCTTTAGGCAACAACAACAACAGCTAACACTTTTTATTTGCAAAGCTCTTTTTAAGCATTATTTAATTTTATCCTCACAATAACTTTTGGGGGGGGTAAATGCTGCTATTATGCCCATTTTGTGGATGAGGAAACTGAGGCAGACAGAGATTAAGTGATTTGCCCAAGGTCGTTCAACTAGTAAATGCTTTAGACTTCAGTTCTAGCCCTCTATCCACTGTGCCACCTAGGTAGCCATTCCAACCTGACTGCTTTATAAATGAGGAAAGAATCAGAGAACTTGGGTTCAAATCTTGACTCTGACTTCTACTACTTGTGTAACTTTGGACACTGCCCTCAACCTCATATTCCTCTACTGTAAAATGAGGAGATGAACCACATGGCCTTTGAGATTCCTTCAGACTCTAGAGCTATAATCCTATGTTTGTGCATTAAAGGTGTTAGTACTGTCAATCAAGCAAATGAAAGTGAGGCAAGAGGAAAAGGAAAACAAGTCTTCTAGATTCCAACAATAAGATTCTTACTGTTTCATGTTTCATAGTGACTTGAACAAAAACCTCTGAGAGAAGGAAAGTTCCTTTAGAGAGAAGGGGAAATCAGAGAAAGATGTGATTTGAGTCTTTGAGGTCCCACTAATCATGACATCTCCATGCTGTTCCCTGCAGAGCACATGGTGGTGGGAGAGAAGGAGAGAGAGAGAGAGAGAGAGAGAGAGAGAGAGAGAGAGAGAGAGAG